>NW_026725914.1:0-49196 GCF_029784015.1 Lycium ferocissimum
AAGCCCATGGGCCCCGGATAGCTAGTCGGGAATAGAAATTGCGGGTTGTGATTTGTGCCGTCATACATGGTTGATCTAAAGAGTTAAAAGGTGATTTTGGTCATTATGGGTATGGATTGGTTGGCTTCTTTATGCCAAGGGATTGTAGAACAAAATGGCGTTTCAGTTTTGGGGAAAACCCGTTTTAAAAAAAGGAAATAAAGCGTCTCCGAGAGGCAGATTTATTTCCTAGCTCAAGGCAAGGAAGATGATTGCTAAAGGCTATATTTATCACTTGGTCCGGGTTCAGGATATAGAGGCAAAGTCGCCAACTCTCCAATCTGCCCCTGGGGTGAATGAGTTTCTGGGTGTGTTTCCGAATGAGCTTCCAGGCCTTCCACCCGAGCGGGAGATTGGTTTCGCTATTGATGTGCTACTGGATACTAAGCCCATATCTATTCCTCCTTAGAGAATGGCTCCTGTAGAGTTGAAAGAGTTGAAGGAGCAATTGACGGATTTGCTTGAGAAAGGCTTTATTAGGCCTAGTTCGTCGCTGTGGGGAGCCCCTGTATTGTTTGTAAGAAAGAAAGATGGCTCCTTGCGAATGTGTATTGATTACAGGTAGCTGAATAAGGTGATGATCAAGAATAAATATCCGCTCCCAAGAATTGATGATTTATTTGACCAGTTGCAGGGTTCCAAACGGTCCTCAAAAATAGACTTGAGATCAGGATACCACTAGGTGAGAGTTAGGGAGAAAGATATTCCTAAGACGGCCTTCAGAATCCGATATGGTCACTTTGAATTTTGGGTAATGTCGTTGGGGTTGACTAATGCACCGACAATGTTTATGGATTTGATGAACAGTGTGTTCAGGCCTTTCCTAGACTTGTTTGTGATTTTGTTTATCGATGATATCCTGGTATACTCACGATCCGAGGTAGGACATGCACATCATTTACGTACTGTCCTTAGAGTTCTTCAGGCTCGGGAGCTATAAGCAAAATTTTTAAAATATGAGTTTTGATTAAATTCTGTGACCTTTCTGGGGCATATTATTTCAGCTGATGGCATTCGGGTGGATACCCAGAAGATTGAAGCTGTATAGACTTGGCCGAGACCTACTATACCTACAGAGGTTCATAGTTTTCTAGGCTTGGCAGGTTATTGCAGAAGATTTGTAAAGGGCTTTTCTTCTATTTCTACTCCATTGACGAAACTAACTTAGAAATCAGCTAAATTCCAATAGACGGATTCTTGTGAGCGCAGTTTTCGGGAACTGAAGGATAGGCTGACTTCGGCCCCGGTTGTGACACTTCCAGAAGGACCGGAGGGCTGTGTGGTGTATTGTGGTGCTTCAGGTGTAGGGGTAGGTTGTGTGTTGATGCAACGTGATAAATTTATTGCTTACGCTTCAAGACAGTTGCCAAAACGCGAGAAAAACTATCCAACCTATGATCTAGAGTTAGCTGCTGTGATTCATGCATTGAAGATGTGGAGGCATTATCTGTATGGTGTTCATGTTGATATTTATACGGATCATAAAAGTCTTCAATATATTTTCAAGCAGAAAGAGTTGAACTTGCGGCAAATGATTGGCTTTTTGGGTGTGAGAGCCACTTGATGTGTCGTCTGCGCCATCACGGGTGCTGGAATCAAGGCTTTGAATCTCAATGTCGCTTTCGTTATTCCCGGCGCTGGGACCAGAACCTTGAAATTTGGATACTCCTGGAGTGTGAGTGAGGCTACTGTGTGTTTCAGGGATTCGACCGCTTTGGGGATTAATGCTATGCAAGCTTCTCAGTCCTCATTCCTCTCAATCATGTGTACTCCGTTGTTTCCATGATTAGGCAATGGATTCGTGTTCACATTGGGAGCCGCGGTTTCCAAAACAATTTCCCTTTTGTCAATTATATCTTGGATTTTGTGTTTGAGGTTTATACAGTCCTCTGTGCTGTGCCCATTTCCTCCCGAATGGTAGGCACATGTCTGATCAGCCCTGTAGAATCTATTTCCCAGCTGTACTAGTTTCAATAGGACCTTCTGAATCAAGCCTGCGACCAATAGCCTTTCGAAGAGCCGAGTCCTAGTCTCAAGGAGCGTTGTAAATTCCCTTACTTGCCTCTTCTCGAAAGCAGGACGTGGAACATTGTATGTTGGGGGTGGCGGCGGTTGATATACTTGTGGTCGGTTATTTAAGCAGTAATTTTGTTGGGGTGGTACTTCGTAAGTGGGAGCGGGTACATGGACACTAGGTGGAGCTGTATAAGATGGTACAGGGATGGTAAGCTTGGTAGTGCGTAAAACACAGGTGTTGAATAATTTATGAGGGGTGTAGTTATGTGGGTGGATTGTGGTTCTTTTAGGCTTGGGTTTGGAATGTGGGATATGCTTGCCACGTTCTCTCTCTTCTTGCGGAAGATTCCTGCTACAGCCAATCCAGATGCCTTGTTGAAGACACTAACTATTTTCTCGGATTTGAGACTATCTTCTATAGCCTATCCCATTTTGACCAGTTCAGCAAACGGTCTTCCAGCCATGGACAGCATTCTGTCGTAAAAATCAGGATCTTGGGACCTGATGAACATAGCTCTCCTTCACACATTGGTGACTGTACACGAGCTGCCTCGGGCCTCCACCTGCTGGCAAACTCCCTGTAGTTTTTCGTGGATTTCTGCTTGACTTTTTCAAGATAATAGCGGTTTGGTACTGTTTTGACATTAAAGCGAAATCTTTCCATGAAGGATTCTGCTATGTCCTCCCAGGTATGCCATTGACACATATCTTGAGGGGCGAACCATTCAACGGCTTCTCAGGTTAGGCTACGACTGAATAGTCATATGATTAGAGGTTTATTTTTCTTTACTCCGGCCAATTAGTCGCGGTAAGATCAGAGGTGTGCTTTGGGATTCCCTGCCCCATTGAACATCTCAAATTTTAGGATCTTGAACCCTTCTGGTAGGTTTAGATCCAGATGCAGGCACAAGTCATCATATCTTAGTCCTCCATCTTTCTCTCCACATCTCTTTCCCGCTTATCCTGTTCGGCTCTCCAGGCTCTTTCCATTTCCTCATAATGGTCTAGCTCCTTATGCCCTGGGGAGTATTCGCTAGGAATGTTGGGAGTGAAGAACGAGACCTGGTGGGTGGTAGGGTTGAGCAGGGCATTGGTGGTTTGCCCAGCTGGTGGAGCTGGATAACGTAATTGGCTTGCCGAATTAATGTAAACAAGATGAGGAACCTGGTAAGAAGGGACTGAGTGAGTGGTCCCTAGGATTTGGGTGTATTTTGTTGGTGAAGTAGCGCGATAGGAAGTTCCAATATGGTTTGGGTTGGTGGAGCTTAGTGGAGTTGGGATGGTTCCTGGTAGGTATATGGGGAAGTGATCGGGCATCGGTGAGCTCAGGGAAGGGAATGGAGGGGGAGGCCTTCTTTCCTCTGTCGAGGCATCCTTTCCCCATATTCGTTGCCTCAGTCTTGGCTACCTTGTAGAGCCGTAACGGCGGTAGTGTCGCAAGCGCCTCTTCTTGAGATGATAACTCTTGTGGGTCTTGGACATCGCCATCACGGAGAGCGAGCTCAGTTCCGTTCTCGGGGGTACCAGTCATCTTCTCTTTGCCTTTGTCTGCGAGGGATGCTAACGTGGCTTTGGATCTTGTGAAATATGCCAGCTTTCAGTACTACACTAATCGGCCTCATTCTATAAGACAAGAATAACTCAACGGTAGACAAAGTTAGTTACTGGTCATAAAGTATAAAAGCAAGATATCACATATTGATATTTAAAAGCGCACGTAGCACATAAAGTTATATATTAAGCTTGAACACTTTTGATCCTTTGTTCTAAAGGTTTGGATGCTTCTGGGCTTTTGATGTTTGGGTGGATCTTGGTCCAATGGGCTTTATGGCTTACTTACTCTGGAAAACCCTTCCTCGTTAACCAAATGGGGGGGAGGATGGTAATTTATATTATGTAGGGGCCGGGTCTTACGTAGACTGCCTACGTATCCCACTAGGTGAAATCAGGCCCCATCGTAGGTCGTTTTACAAAAAAAGGATATATATCTTTCCTAAATATCCTTTAAGCTAAACCAAGCTAAAGACATCCAGACCAGGCCCCGCTAGGGCTTCCCGCGTATCCCTCTATATGGACGTCAAGTCGCCGCGGTTCCTTACAATATTTACGGGGAAGAGGGGTTAAGTTTTTATGTGCAAAAATGGGGACACCTATTATCTACCCAAAAATACAATTCCGCGAGTCTCTGTCCTTACGAACTTGCTCTCTCTCATTCTTCTTCCTTCTCAGTACTGTGGCGGTAAGATGACCAAGATGTCTCCTGTACTGATCTTTTGTTCAAGTTCGAGCTTGAATGTGGAACTCTTCTATGTCGTGCCCCATAGCTCCTGTATGATACAGGAAAAATTTGTTCCTGTTGGGCCTAAATGGCACGAGATCGTGGGCAGGTTCCACGGGTCTAATCTTCCTCAGACTAGCAAGAGTCGAGAATACGCGGGCGTATGATTCCTTAAAGATCATGAAATCGTACTGCCAGATCTGAGTGCCAGCAGTGACTCCTTCACCAGGGATAATAGGGTCATGAACTAGTAAGGTGTGTAGCCCCCACAAAGTCCCAATGATCCTATCATCAATCAGACTACAAATTCTTCTTCTCAACCCCAGACACTCGTTCAGGGTATGACCAGCCTAGTTTCGCTGGAACGTGCACACCTTTTGTATGCGTACACCAACTCGGGCGGTGGAAACCCAGCCCTATTGGTGCAACGCACTCCTGTGGCAACCATCCTTTCATACACCACCTTACAGGTGACAGGCCGTGGGGCCACTCTGAATGGGGAGGAATGGGCTTTGAAGGCTATTCCCCACCAAGTAGGTTCAGAAGGGCCTACCCTTCCCAAATTCTCTGATGCCATGGTGGATGTCACGACCCAACCGGAGAGCCATGATGGGTACCCGGTGCTAACCCACCCGGGCACCTCTTATCGTACATTCACATTTACATCTAGGTGAGCCACATAGCTCAATCATACTTTCTATCCATCATTCCTGCTAATCTCATTGGGCAACAATACATTTATATCATCATCAACACAATGCCCATATCCATGTACACTAGCCGACGAGGCTATTAAGATAATATACAAAATATAAGCCGACAAGGCTAAAGACATCTAATCATACACAACTGTCTACGAGCCTCTAAGAAGAGTAGGTAGCATCATATAGGTGGGACAGGACCCCTCCGTGCCCATATATGTACACAAAAGAATAATACCAAAAAGAGTCTCCCGGGATGAAATGGAGCTCCTCTGCGTAGTCCCCGAATAAGAAAGCTATGGATCAAGCTTGTCTCCCGGCCACTAGCGGGCATGGACTGTGCACCGTCCACAAACAAAAGGACGTCGCACGAATAATGTACCGACGGTGTAAAGCATAATTAACATCATAATAAGAGCATAAGAGACAGCATGGGAAACAACATAAGATGGGAGAATCGGGAGATAGTAGAGCCATCATCACAATTCCTTACTTGTCTTTCATAGGGACCTTCCATTTCTAATGCGTGCCCGTGTACATACATACAAACATAAACATATATCTATATCCGTATTCATATTCGTATCCGTATCCATATACATATTCATATCCATAGCATACCCGACCAGGAAGGTTCGGTGGTTTCACATACCCGGCCATGACAAGGCTCGGTGATTATGCATACCTGCCCTACTAAGGCTCAGTGTTATCCGTACCCAGCTGCAGTGGTGTGCGCGCAATAGGTATCATACCCGGCCATATAAGCTCGGTGTTACGTAATAGTCACACATACTTAGTCACGTATACCTAAGAGCCCATAAGTATCGTCAACATCATTACTATCATCATTTCATTACATCTATCCTTAAAGGATCAACCATCATATAAGGAAAGTAGTAGAATCGTAAAAGTATCGAGAATCATGAGCTTTAGTAGCTTTAGAGATAGAATCGTTTGGAGGACATTATAGAACTCATGAAAGGATATATATAGCCAAGGAACCATGCCTTATTGAAAGAAGGGTTAGCCTTACATACCTCTTCGACTTCTTAATTATCTAGCGTTCACCGTCGAAGCTCGAATAATCTACATTTAGAAGAATTCATACCATGGTTAAACCTTAATGATACTATTAAACTCAAACTAGGATTATTCATGATCTAATGAAAATCGGGCATCATTTCCCCTATTTCATCAACTTCCACCATTTAGCACATTTTCATATAACACTTCTTCATCGCCATTATTACCTCCCATAACATGATTATATCCGTATCGTACTAAGAATCATGACTCATTTTAGTTTACTACTCATAAACATCACAAAAGCTACATTTAGACTTCATTTTCTACTTTCTTCTTCTACCCAAGTTTTGCTACAACCAAACATTCTCATTAACATGAAATAAGCATGGAAACTAACCTTTTTATCCCATAGAAACAAGCTTTGGAGCAGCTATCAACTTGTGCCAAAAACCCTAGCTACAATGCCCAAGTTTTCTTGAAATCCACCAACCCTAGAAAGCCTTCTAACACATGAACACTTGATTCTTGCTTTTTAATCTTTATAATCTCTTGGGTTTGAGCAAATTTGGAGAAGGGTTTTGGAGCTTTGGAGAGTTTGGATGAAATGTGGGAAATGAAAAATGAGTAAGGGTCGTTCCCCTTTAAAACAAAAATCTGACCCGACCCGATTATACGGCCTATTATACGGGCCGTACAATTTATACGGTTCGTATAATTGGACTGTATAATCATACCAGGGATCACCCTTCTCTGGACAAAACCTGCGGACCATTATACGGGCCGTATAATTTATACGGTCCATACATATGGTCGTATAACTGGAAAATTCCGATTTTCGTTCTCGTCGACTCGTTTGATTTCCAATCCTCGTGGAACCTTCTTGACACTTATATAACACTTCATTAACCATACAATAGGCCCTATAGCATCTCTTCAAGATATTACTAAATAAACTTGAACTCAATTGTAGCGGAAACCTTTCCGAACACGACTTACATTTCACTTCAACATACTAAACTTCACATATTCGTATAACTTCGAAATCTTATGGTATGAACCTTAAGCTATCTAATACTTCCCGTAATCTCATAAGGATTTCATAATTACCTTAAGCTCACATTAGCCTATCCACAAGGCAACACATACGGAATTTTCGAGGTGTAACAGTGGAGGTGGCAGGTACTAACATGGGTGAGGGTGCATAAAAGCCAGATCCCTCGTTGGTTGGGGCATAATAATCAGATTCCAAATTGGCATCATTTTCCTCTTCTGCAAACTCAGGGAACATCCCAAATGGTTCATTTTCCCCCTAAGCCTCTATGTCAATAGGTTCCATGTCACGACCCAAATTACCGATCGTGCGGGCACCTACCTTATTATCACTAGTAGGCGAACCCTTACCCGTTGACCCGTTAATCACTAGCCAATTTTAACTTCTTTAATCATTTATACTTAAACAAACAATGAACATGTGAATGAATAAATAGTCTACCAAGTCATAACTAATAGATAATATAAGTGCAGAAGTCTAACTATTACGCCCCCAAAATCTGAAAGTCATTGTACAAGGACTCTAACCAATAATGTCTAAAGAATGAAGTATAACTCAATACTAGATGGCGTATGCCTGTGTTGTGCACGGGCCCAACACTTTGGATTATATAGTGTATCTATGTATATGTAGTTGTGTACAATTGTAAAGATTTATGTATTAGGTAGTGATAGTATATATATTTTATATTGCTAATAAACATACCTAAATTTGCACTGTCGATGCATATATATAGATGAACATTAATACATATACACAAATGTTATTTGTCTTTAAGTGGAATTATGTGAGCATGATAAAATAGTAAAAAGTAAAAGGAGTGTAAAAGTGACACATGGCCAAAAACATAATTAATACCTGCCACTTGAAATGACATCATCTGTTGTGATGCAATTTTTATGAGCAAGGGAAAAATAGGGAAAGTACGAATATATTTAATAGTAAGATATAATAAGATTCTACTTTTAATTAATGGAATTATTCAATGGCAATTGCTTTGACCAAATTGCCCTTGGTTGCCCTTGGTCGACGATCCACTTCTTCAACTCATGCTTTTATATAGTTTAGTTTTAAAAAAGGGAATTTGTCTATTACAAATTAAAAACTAAAAAAATGGAAGAAATTGCACAAATTGTCCTTCAAATGGTATTTAATTTTTGCCTTTAGCAATTAAGTTTAGGAATAATTTCAGTAATATACAATCCAGCATAAAATATTATATCCACGTAGTTATATTTTTAATTTACATCTGTATAGCAAACTTTTTTTATAATAGTGTTTATACACAGGATATACAACATTATACACTTACTGTAAATAATATGTCGATCTTATATAAAAGTGTATAATAATGTATAAAAGGGTTATTTTGGGTAATATTAAAAATATGAGTCATTTCAGGTAAATATTTTTTCCAAATAGACATAGGTTGTTATTTTTCCTAAATTTTATGCTTGGCGGCCATAAGTTTTTAATGGTGCGGAACATAACTTGTGAGATATTATGATACAGAAATATAAATTTTACCCGACAATTTTATTTTTTTATTTTTTTTGAGGGACAAAAATTAAACAGCAACACAAAATAAGGGCATAAGTGACAATAAGCCCAAAAAATGTGGAGAAAGTTTTGGTAGGACCCACAGCACACATGTGGATCCCCACCTTATTTTTTTTATTTTTTTCATTTTTTACATGAGTAGGAGGTGGACCCACTTTTTATTTTATTTTATTACATGAGTTGGAGGTGGACATGAAACCACCTCCATCAATTTTTGTTTGGGGAAGGAAGGAGTTTTGTATTAAACTGACATCAGAATATGTAACACATGTTATCCATAAATTTGGAATTTCCAATAAAACCGTTAGAAAACAACGCAATAAGAGAAAGTGAATACTTTGATCTACCAACAAAGGGGACCACTTTTTTCGTGACAAATATTCAAAAAATGCCGCAAATGCACAAGCGTGGTATAGAAATCCAACTGAATGAATCCACTATTATTGACTTAATGGGGGATACTTTGAGAATTACATGGATATTGCTTGATTTTTTAATATGGGGTCCACCTTTTTTTTTTTTTTTTTTTTACATGAGTTGGAGGTAAAAAATAGTTCCACATTTTTTTTAGACTGTCTAAAAAAGAATGATATATTTTTATGTTTAGAAATCGTTTAACTTAAAATTTTCCCTTTTACCTTTAATGAAATGATTTAAATTCACGCAAATATCTATGACTTGTTTTAGACCACAAGTTTCAAAGATCTTTCTTTTCTTTTTTAAACTTCGTGCCTAGTCAAATTATGTCACATAAATTAGGACAGAGAGAGTACCTTTTAGTAATATAATTATGGAATTTTTATTACAGAAAGTATTATAATTCAATTAATTGAAAATATCAATAATTTATTTTACTTAGTCCGCTTCTCCCATATATGACTTTCCTGGTTTGGCTCCAATTGAAAGATTTGAAATACACATTCTCCTACCGAATTTCATGCCATCATCTCTTTCTACTCAATAACACTGAAAAGCACTTTCATATATCAGTATCCGCTGTAATCTTAAATTTTTAAGTATAGATCAACTTCATCATTTTAAGAAAATATGTGTATACGTTTCTTGACCGTTTATATTTCGTCTTGTCGATATTATTCCTCATTATTTGTGTGAGACATATGTGTCTAAACTTATACCCAACCCAAAGGTATAAGTTTTAAATCTTTTGGTTTTATGACTTCTTTAGCGGTTTTTGTGTTCAATTTAAATCGTTATTTCTTTTTTCCTATATTTCCCTTCTTTAAATTTTCTCTAAGCGTACCTTTATCATTTTCTGTACTTACTATCATTATTTAAATGTCCTATTTTTTTTCTTCTTCACGTGGACCCAACCTTAATTTTTTTTTGTGCAATCTCCTAATTCTTCACGTGAATCCCACCTTAATTTTTTTTATCTCTACTATTATGGAAGAGTAAGCCCCACCTTAAATTTGTTTTTCTAATTTGTACTATAATAGAAAAGTGGGCCCCAACTTAATGTTTTAAAATTTTTTCTACTATTATAGAAGAGTGGGCCCCACTTTTTTTAAAAAAAAAAATTTACTATTATAGAAGACCGTTTATATTTCGTCTTCTTGATGTTATTCCTCATTATTGGTGTGAGATGTATGTGTCTAAACTTAAAATCTTTTGGTTTTATGACTTCTTTAGCAGTTTTTGTGTTCAATTTAAATCGTTATTTCTTTTTCCCGAACTTCTCTTCTTTATATTTTGTCTAAGCGTACCTTTACCATTTTCTAAACTTATTATCATTATTTAAATATCCTATTTTTTTCTATTGCAATTGTCTCATACTTCTTCACATGGATCCCACCTTAATTTATTTTCCTAGCAATTGTCTACTACTTCTTCACGTGGACCCCACCTTATTTTTTTTTGCAATTGTCTCCTAATTCTCCACGCGGACCCCACCTTAATTTTTTTTTAATCTCTACTATTATAGAAGAGTAGGCCCCACCTTAAATTTGTTTTTTTCATTCCTACTATTATAGAAGATTGGGCCCCACCTTAAATTTTATTTTTTATAATTTTTCTACTATTAAAGAAGATTGGGGCCCACCTTTTATTTTTTAGTGACTGATGACGATCCTTCTATATAGAAACTCATGTTTCTATATAGTAGTAATAATAACAATTAATTTCTGGAATGAAAGTAGACATCTGAAAGGAGAGATCTTCAGGTGGCATGGCATGGATACAAGCTCACCCTCGAATCCGATCAAACTAACTAGCTTCAAGCTAGAGATATAGTCTGGATGAAATCTCTGGAACACAATCTGGACTCAAAAAGGGTGCAACAAGGTAGTATCAGTGCAAACGCTATGTATCGATAAGCATCATAGGCCGACTAAGATTAGTTCACGTATATAAGTATAAAATCAACAAGATAAACAGATAGGCACTTAACACTCAAATCCAAGTCACAAAATATCCCACAACGGAGTCACAGCCTAAGATGAAGCTTCTAAACCACAAGTCTGTCAAGTTTCAATAATCTCACCTGATAATCCCAAGTCCAAGTTCCTTCCCTAGGTAGAGTCACTAATTCATAATTTAACTCAGTTTGGTCATATTTATATCACAATAGGCATTCAACATCCATACCAAAATCAGAAACAACGAGCATATAATAATGCAGAATAAAATGTAATGATGTGCAATGCAAAATATGATGACGTGCAATGCAATGCCATGCACTGGCCAATCACTCGAACTGTACACACATGCTAACTGATGTCATTGCTCAGTAGTCATGACCTGCAGGAGACCATGGTGTCCATGTACCACTCATTTCGGATAGACTCCTAGGACCCGAGCCATAAATCCTCCGCTCCGGAAAGAAACTCGGACGCGGGCCATAAATTTTTCGCTCCGGAAAGAACCTCGGACGCGGATCCACAACATACACCACTTGTTTTCAAAACGAACCTCAGACCACGAGCTCACAACTAGGCCACATCCTCACCCCCGGTCAAATGTGCTCACTCTCAATGATTAATTCATCAAGTATCATGTATCAAATAGTATATCAAGTTCAACAAGAAGATTATATTAACTTCTTCACTAATTTCACATCATAATGTATGTCTCAACGTATTCCAGTTCATTAGTATGTATGGACTATGAACAATTAGCAATATCAATGTCCAACACAAGGCATCATGCCACAAGTCTTTCATGAATCGTTTCCGAACCATTTCCACCATGTATGAGTGTATGAATGCATAAATGAGTGTAAACGTGGTAAATCAATGCAAACCAATAAAGCAACAGTGAAGGTACAAGTCACAAAGCCACAAGTCATATCAAGACTTGGATCAACTCAGCCATGAAATGAATCATACAAACCGTCTCAACCAACATAATAGTCTATGTCCCTCTTTACTTCCACATGTAACAAGTACGCCCCCCAACTAAGTCTTGTATCACTAAGAAGCTCCACTTTTCTATAAATCATCATCAACAGTAAATCATACATCAAGTTTTCATCTACGTACTATCATAAATATATAAATCACAATTTAGGTCTAAACTCAGTATCCTTTCTTTCTCCGATGATATGTGTCGCAATAAGAGAGAATTGAGTACAACATGACAATTTAGGTAATAAGTCTAATCACAATAACAGGGCAACGAGCCACCATTTACAATAATCAACCTAATACAAATCCATCCCGAATCGCCACAGTATGAATACAACTACACCTCATATTTTAATACATAAAGTAATGGCGACGAGCTGACAAATTCAGAAGTCATACCAACCTAACTAATATCCAACCAAAACACCATGTCCGAGGACCTAATCATGCTTTCTCCCATCAATTCTACACAATACATATGTTTTGCTAATCAAAGTCTAACTAAAGTAAGCCATAACCTACCTCGAATGCAGAACAGGAGCCGCGAACTACTCCACACGAGCCTTCTATTTCCCAAGCGCCTCATAATGGTCAAAGTCTAACAATATGATGCTAAGTAAGCAACAAACCATGTATTTAAACAAGAACAACAATTTGGGTAAGAAGACCCACTTACTTATACCCTTTTCAATGGATGAAACCATCCTTTAATGGTGAATTTATCATAACTTCTATCTCTACGATCATTAACCTTCAATTAATGGTTTTCTAATCAATTTTACCCTTTCCAACAGATTTTAGAACCAAGCTTCCATTTTTATTAGAACCCTAAGTCTCAACATGCACTTTTAACCATAAGAAATCAAATTCCTTTCCTAGAAAGTGACAATCTATACTCCTAGATGATTAATCAACAACAAAATCAACAACCCACCAATTATTTAAGAGTTTACTAATTCTAGGGTTCTAGGATTTTCACCCACCATTGATGGACCTTAAAATAATCATGGAACTTGAAGAAGAAAGGAAAAGGAACAAATAAAGATGGGGACTCACCCTCCAAGATGCTTTTACCAAAGAATGGAATGAATTTTGCCTCTTTCTCTCTTGGAAAACTGACTTTGGGGTCTTGGGGGTAATGGGTATTAAAATAGGGCTTTCTGCCCTCCGTCGGGGCCGGGCCGCAACAGCCTGGGTTGGTCACCGCAATGTCCCGCTATGGCGGCCCTTGGTCGCCGCGCGGACCCGCGGAACAAAATTTCAAACGAAAACGGGCATAACTCCCTTATACGGAGGCCAAACGTCGATTATTTTTGCTATGGCTTCGTAATTTTGATACGGATCTAATGGTTCAAACGTCACTTAGAAAAAAGGTTATTTAATCAATTTGGAGCCGTTTCTATCCACAGATCTACGGCGAAAACATTGAATACGAGCGCCACAAAACCCAAACCCATCTGAAACTCTTCGGAACCTCACCAAAACTTGTGGACAAGTTCAAAATCATCATATTAACATGTGGAAACTTCCAAAATTTTGACACAAGGTCATTCTAACCCGACGTTGACCGTGGTCAACTCTAACTTGCTAACTTAACTAGATTCTCCACTAATGACTCAATTTGCACTCGAACCTTGCGGGAACCAATCCAATGACTTCATCAAGTCATAGATCATACTAAAGGGACTTGGGGAAGGGTAAACAAGGTTAAATGTGTCAAAATACTATAACGATTAAACGGGTCGTTACTGTTACACCTCGAAATTTTTTCCGTTGATGCACAGTGAATAGACTAACGAAGAGCACGAAGTGTACGATATTTAAATAAGCAAGGAATTACATTTGATGACCCTAAGTAAGATTTCAAAAGACATTCGAGGTTAGACGAGAAAGTTTGCCAAGAGAAGGCAAGGCCTGCGATATGTATCGGAAAGGATTTACGAGTAATAAATTAATGATGATTTAATAATCCTTTGGAGAAGAGTTATAATGTCCCTTAGATTGTTAATGAGGTGACAAACAAGTGTTAAGAAGGTTTCATAAGGATTGGAGATCAAACGAGTCGACGAGAACGAACTTCGAAAAACTGGGCATTATACGGCCAAACATACTGGCCGTATAAAACATACGGCCGTTTGTTCAACCGTATAATCAGCCCAGTAATAGCACCCCTCTGGACCAAATCTACGGCCGGACATACGATCAAGTATAATTTATACGTACCGTATGTTGGTCCGTAGAAACCGGTCGCAGACGCATTTGTGTTCTTAATAAGGGACCAAGTTTCATTTCATTTCATTTTCCTTTCACACCCCTTCTCTCTAGAACATCTCTCCACATTTCTCCCACAAGAATTCAAGAGATATTAGTGTTCAACTTCATCAAACCAAGTGAATCAAGTGTAAGAAACTCATTAAAGTTCATCCAAGACAAGAATCCAAGTGAAGGAGAAACTAGGGTTTTGCTCAAGTGAAGTGTTTTGACCCAAGGGTCATTCCTACACCATCTAAGGTAATTTTTATGGTATTTCCATGATTTTTTAAGGTATTGAAAGTTGAAACACTTGGATTGTAGAAGGATATAGAAAGTGGGTCATGAATGTGGGAATAGTGTCATTTTTGAGAAATAGCTTGGATTGATTCATGATTCTTGATGTGTCATGATTATGGTTATGTTATAAATGATGTTAAGAACATGGGGTAGACATTGTGTATGAACAAACGTAATCGTGTGTTATGACCTTGAATATGGATTATTGGAAGTGAATTGAGAAGTAAGGCTAATGTATGTGAATAAAGAGTATTGTTATGATGTTGAGAATGTTATTGTTGATGTTTGGAAGTTGATATATGATATGGAGGAAGTCGTTTAAATAAAGGAGATGCTGTCCAATTTTCTCTAGCTTTAGTCATGTATGCTAAGCTATCGATTTTCTAATGATAGTATAACTCTAATGAAGGTAGAAACGTGAGCATTGAAGGAGAACGTGCAAGTGATAGAATAGTTGAAAGGAAAGGTATGTAAGGCTAACCCGTCTTTCATAAGGCATGGTTCCTTGGCCAAATATCTATTCTTCCATGAGCCCATGATGTCCTCCAAATCATTCTATCTTTTAAAGCTACTAAGCTCATGATTCTCGATATGTTACGATTGTACTAAGTTCCTTATATGATGAGTAATCCTCTAGGGATAGATGTAATGAACGAAGATAGTAATGATGCTAAAGATGCCTATGAGCTTTTATGTATATGTGCCTATGTATGGCTACTATGAAACCCCGAGCTTATATGGCCGGGTAGAATAGATATGTATATATATATATATATATATATATATATATATATATATATATATATATATATATATATATATATTACGCGCGCGCACCGCAGCTTGGGTACGGATAACCCCGAGCCTTGGTAGGCTGTATGTATGACCCTGAGCCTTGGTAGGGCCAGGTATGTGAAACACCGAACCTTCATGGTCGGGTATGCTATGTATATGCAATGTATTTGATATGTATATGATATGAATATGAGTATGAATGGAAATATGACTACGAATACGAAAATGGATACGAAATGTAAATGAGTACGGATACGAATACGGATATGGATATGGAGGTATGTACATGGATACGCAATAGAAATGGAATGTCCCTATGAAAGGCAAGTAAGTGTTATGACGATGATACTACTATCTCCCATCCTATGCTATTTCATACGTTGTCTATTATGCTTTCATATTGATGTTGATCATGCTTTACATACTCAATACATTCTTCGTACTAACGTCCTTTTGTTTTTGGACGCTGCGTTATGCCCGCAGGTGGCCAAGGAGACAGACTTGATCCATAGCTTCATTACTCAGGGACTACATAGCGGAGCTCTATTTCATTCGGAGCTACAACTTTTGGTATTGATTATTTTGTGTACATATTTATGGGCACGGCGGGGTCCTGTCCCGCCTATATGATATGATGTACTCTCCTTAGAGGCTCGTAGACATGTGTATATGGTTAGATGTGTTTGGCCTTGTCGGCCTATATTTTGGATATCATTTTGTTAGCCTCGTCGGCTTATGTACATTGATATGGGCATAGTTGCTAATGATGATATAAATGTATTGTTGCCCAATGGGATTAGTGTGATTGATGGATGAAACGTATGATGTAGCTATGTGGCTCACCTAAATGTAATGTGAAAGTATGTTAAGAGGTGCCCGGGTGGGTTAGCACCGGGTGCCCATCGCGGCCCTCCAGTGGGTCGTGACAGTTACACTCCAATTCCTCCCCCTCCATATTCTGAGGATCTTCCTCTTCCTCTTCTGGTTCCTCCTCCTCAATGGGTTCAGAGGCTTCCTGTTGGGATTCCGACTCCTATTACGGGTCCTACTCTTTTACCCAATGATCTGATCCAGCTTCTTGGCTTTCATTCCTTCCTTCTGGAGTCTTTTCTCTAGGAGTTATGGGCCTTTTCTCTAAAGGTATATAGTTCAGCACTAAATCCCTTACTCCTCCCGGGACATTCCCATAGTATTGTTCCTGGGGTATGCCCTCTGGCAGGTTCCCAACTATCTCTAAAAATTGGTCCACCTCCTCGATTTTCCTTCATATTTCTTAGAGGTGCCTCTCCATTTGTAGCATCTTATCTCTCAGCATTTCCGTTGTCTCTCCCAGAGTCCGTGTCTCTTGTTCTCCTTGGTTTGCCATGGTAAGTCAACCTTTTAATGGAGATAAATTTGGGTAAGTTTTAAGCTTTTTGTTTTTCTTTTTAGTATGTAGTTTTAGATCATCGGATCAAATGTATTCAAGCATTAATATATGATAACACACATAGCAAGCACGCATGTGAAGCACGTAGCAGGCATTCATATAGTTTAGTAGATATTTATACTATTCACGTTCCTAAAAACCTTTTGAGTTAAGGCTCTCCTAATCAATTGAAGCATGCAAGTGCCATTTGTGAGAGTGAACCGTTGCCTCGAAAAATCATCATTAGTTAATAAATAGTAATAAAAATATCTTCCCCGAAGGGATTACAAAGATGATAAAGCTGACAAGGGGCTCAATATAAAGCAAGAATCAGCAGGGTTCTCCTCCAGTGATTGATGTCGAGGCCTGGCTTGTCCTAGCCTTCTTCACCCTCCGAAGGGTGGTCTGAATCTGAAGCCATGCTTGGTACATTTCCATCCTGACTATTACCGGATCTGTTTCTTCTAAAATCTGGGCTAAGTGCTCATCCATGCTTTCCAGACA
The DNA here is from genome assembly GCF_029784015.1 of Lycium ferocissimum. NCBI lineage: Eukaryota > Viridiplantae > Streptophyta > Magnoliopsida > Solanales > Solanaceae > Lycium > Lycium ferocissimum. The sequence continues at coordinate 17,291 of NW_026725914.1, forward strand.
TTCCTTCAGATGCTCTTCTTCTTGGGCTTCGTGAGAAGGTGCGGCCCTTAGGATAGATGCATGGGCCAAGTGCTCTTGTAGCCATTCGTGATACCCTGGGGCGCACCCTGCTTCGACCCTGTCTGGAGCTAAAGTATTCGAACCTCAACTCACGTGAACATTCCATTCTCTAAGGATCACCCCGGCGTTCTTAATCTTCTGCCCTGTGAGCTCAATGATGAATTGCTCAGGATTTCCTACCTGAGGTATCACTTACCTCTTCCCAAATTGCCTCAAAACCCGAGATGGATAATAAGGGAAGATCCCTCAAACCCCTGCCAATGGCACAACAGGAAAATTCTTGCCCCGAACCTCCACATTTTCTGATATGAAGTCAGAAAAAATCCACCGGATTCTATCCTCAGTCAATTACTCAAAGAAGCTGACCCATGCCCCTTTGGATATGTAACCAAGATTCAGGAAATTATTTGTCTGACGGTCTACCCTGTTGTGGTTGCTCAGATATTGGAATTCCTTAGCCACGTTGATGTGTTTGATAATCTAACATTGTAACAACATGTTACATCCTTGGAAGTATCAGAAACCATTCCGACATATATCCAAAGCCCGAAAAATGTCTGCCAGGATGATGGGTGCTAAGTCAAAGTACCTTGTTTCTTGGTCCTTGGTTATACCATAGAAAATAGCATAGGCTAAGTAGATCACTCGGGTGTCTATGGCCATTGATTCGCTCTGTGGAAACACCAGAATGCCTAGCAAGGCTATGGCGAATGCCAAGGGTCTAACAGCTTCCCACTCTTCTCTACTCTTGAATTCTCTTTGATACAACGTATATCCGGTGGCATCTCCGATACAGGTCCCTAAAGGATACAGTGGGTCTTCGCGCCCAGGGTGCCTCAGTCAGTGCGAGGAACTTCATGATTTGGCCGACAGTGGGCATCTATGGAAATAACAGGTGGTGATCCGGTTTGTGTTGTTTCCTTAGATAGATTCCATTGGTGTCTATAGCGTCCCTAATCTCCTCCAAGGTCGGAGTCATCTCAATTTTGCCAAAGCGGAACAATATTTCCTTATCGTCCCAATGTCCGATTAACACCTCTATTAGTTCTGGACGACCTTTCATCGTCATGATAGCTGGCAAGTGACCTGGAGTGCAGCTAATTGTCTTCTTATGAGCATAATCTAACCATGGCCACCAAACCCTCAATAAATCCGGAGCCTCGACGATTATGTCAAAACGGATGCGGCCTTCCATTTATAAAACAAAACACCGTTAAGATTCCCCCATCCCCACATGGTCAATGGTTCATCACATATGCACTAAACATGCTTCCACATAACACATAAATGAGATGCGGTGTTCTTCAGGTCATAGACCATCCGAACACAGGGTGGTCTCTCTTAATGAGCTTTAGGTAGGTCTGAGATACCCAAAGCTCGTCTAGGTATGAATGCTCTAGTTTAGTAAGGATTTGGCTTAACTCTATCCTAGTTTTACTAGAGTGGGTTTTTCACGAAAGACCAGGAACCCGAGTAGACAACTGGGGCTGAACCGTTAGGGCCGACCACGAACCAACCTCACCTCATAACTATTCCAAAAGAAGTATTTTGGTTTTTTAGTGAAGGTATGACCGCGTGCTCCATGAAGTCGCCTTTGGAACAAAATGTAAAATAGATGCCAGGAGTGGCGGAGTTATGATATGCATGCAATGACAGTTGATAATTGCAGGAAAGTAAACACATAAACGCATTAAAGCAAATATGCTCACATTATATTGGAACCCTTATGGTTAGAACCTTTAAGTCCCCAGCGGAGTCGCCATTTGTAACGATTCGCATTTTCGCGGGCGGGGTTAGCGCTCAGAAAAGCTACTTCGAAATCGTTGGTGCTCTTTCGGGATTTGTTTTAAAAACGTCGCCACCTAATTTTTAGGAAATTAGGAAAACCAGTTTTGAAGGATTTATTCACACGCCATAAAAAATCCTTCTTAATCCAAAGTTCTAGGTAAGGGTTCTGGTGATCCCCTAGGGAAGGTGTTAGGCACCCTAGTATTAAGGATCCGTACTATACGGTTGACCTTCGAATTCCAATGTGTGAGTATTTGCATGACCTGTTTATTTAGTGTTTATTTCCCGCAAAAAGATTGTCATTTTTGCATATCATTGTTGACACCAAATTTTTGACCTCTCATAATTTATTTTAATCACTCAGAGTCCCTGGGTAATAAATGAATGAGCTGAGCATTTTTAATAACCTTAAATGATCTTTATAAAATGCCCAGATCAATATTTCTTCCCCTTTAATTTGCAAAAGATTTTCATGCATCATGTTTTTATAATAAATATTTTCAGGATATTTTATGAGATTTTGTTAAACTTAAAATTAAATTAAAAAGAGGAAAGAGATAAAGAGGAAGAGTTCTTATTTAATCATTTAAAATTATTTTCAAATACTTCTTTCCTCTTATTTTTAGGCTAGTTAATTAATTAAGTGATAATTATTGCAAAATTGAGACCTTTTATATAGAGACATTTTCCTTTTGTTTTTGCCTTGGTCATAATTAATTAAATTAGTCCTCCATTTAAAGAAATTAGTCTATTTTGCAAAATCAGCCTGTTAGTATTTAATTTAAAATAATAAGTTTAACCTAATTTTCAAAATTTGATTAAAAGGTCATAATTAAAATAAATATGTTGGGCTAGTTAATTAAAGCCACTTTTTCAGGCTCATTAACACCTTAACCGACTTTTTAAAAAAAATATTTTTATAAAGTATTTTGTTGCCCAATTTTCCCCGTGATTTAAATTTCCTCTAATTTTTAATTATTGATTGCTAGGAATTAAATATACCCAGCGTATACACCAAGTATGCACACATATGTATGAAATATATGTGTATACACAAAGAAAGGGCCCCTTTTAATTAAATTCTGATTAGACCGAGTCTAGCCCAATAAGGCTTACCCGGCCCAAGGTTTATCAGAACTAACGGGGTAACACCCTTTTTTTTTACATTTTCCTTTTCTTACCAAATGCCCCCACCTTCTTTCCTCTTCCCCCTTTCCCTTCTCGGCTAAACCCTAGCCACGCCCCTCAAATCTTCCCTCTCTCATGTCGAGAATGGCAAAAACGCAGAACTAGCAGGGATTTTGCACAACCAAAAGCATGAAACAATTAATGTTTCAACCCTATTTTCGCTCGAACCTATCCGAACACAGTAATACCCTTTTTCTTTTAGATTTTTGAGTCAAATCTGCGATTCTTTAAGAGATTATTGTTGTATTGTGTTGTATTCACTCGAATTTCATTGGTCGAGTACAAATGGGCCAGATCGAGTGGAACAAGACTCAAATCTGGCTAGGCATTCTTGTTTATAGTTAATCTGTACTGTAGATTTTATTTACAAAGGACTATTGAATGAAAAACTGTATCACAAAAACAAGGTTTCCGAAGCCTAAGAAGCTAGAATTTAAGTCCAACTTGAAATTTAAGCTTAAAAGTATAATTTTAGACTTAAAACTTCCCCTTTTCGAGTTGGAGTCCCCCAGTTAGAAAATTTTATTTATTTTTGTTCTTTTCTTGTGGTTAAGTTCAAGAGTTGGAAGCACAAAGGAGTTTTCGAGTCCCATTCTTGACCAAGGCTGCATTTAAAAAAGGTAACACTTCAATCCTTTTATCTATTTTGTTATTTTTGTTCATAGGATAATATTTGGTCTGTGTTGTTAAGTGTTCTGATTGATAGTCTTGTAGAATGATTTTGCCTTAGCATTTTTTAAATGAACTTGGAATGAAATCCTCCTAAACATGATACCCCTATGTAACACTCCGTAGATCCGAGTTAAGTGTGAAGTATCTTGGAGAATTGGATTTCACTATTTTTGTCAAATGTAAAATACGGCCCGTATTTTGAAATACGGTCAGTATACCTTGGGCGTATTTTGAAATATGATCCACCTTCTTAGGTGGCTCACTGTTTTTGGCTATCATAAAATACGACCAGAGTTTACGGCCCCTATTTTGAAATACGGGCCGTATTTCTGGACGTATTTCACCTGTTCCCTAAGACTGCTCACTGTTTTAATTATTGTTAAATACAGCCACATAATACGGCCCGTATTTTGAAATACGGTCCGTATTTCTGGCCGTATTTCACCAGCCGCGAGCTGTGTATATAAATAGCGGGATTCAGTTAATTTTATGAATTAATATCATTCTCATAAACCCTAAGGACGAAAACCTTTTCTCCAAGTCTCCAAACCTTAAGGTAAGAACATCTTTAACATTATTAATCAATCCTAGCATTAAACCCATGATTCTTAACATGATTCTTGAATGAAAAACCTAGGGTTTGCAAAGTAATCCTTCTCAAGGTGACTCAAGCTAGGGTTTTGGGTGTTCTTCATTGTAAAAGTAAATTGTTGAATTACGTAAGGCTTAATTAAGGTATGTCTCTTTTGAAAATCTTATTTTGGAATGCATGACTTCTTTTCAAAAGTTCTTTATTGAATAGAAAGGTGAGCTTCTCATATTTTGAAACCCTAATTTATATCTTTATCATGGTTGGTGTGTGTGAGGGGGCAAGCCCACATTAGACCTTAACTGTACTATACCCTATACATGTATATGTGATCCCAACTAGTTTTCCTCTATAAGAGATGATCAATAATAAGGCTTAATGGTTGGTAATGAGGTTTTCATGAGAAACTATGACAATTGAACTTTATTTAAAGATCTGGAAACATTTTCAAAGTTAATGCTGATGGATGGTGTGATACATTGAGATAATTGTGATTTAGCTTCTATGCTATAATTCGGCTTCCATGCTATGAATTTGATTGTTGTGTTTGGCCTAGCTACTCGGGAGGAAAGGTAGTCACTATGGATCCTAGTGTGATAATTGCCTAGCCATTCGGGAAGAAGAGTGGCCACTACCGGGTTCGCTACCCAGAGTGCGGTTTATGCCTAGCTATTCGAGAGGAAGGATAGCCACCGAGAATTACATATTTTAATGTGGTGCGCTGTGACTAGGGAACCTCTACGGTCATCCCTTCGATGTGCTTGATTTTTGGGCCTGTATTGGCAGGTGTGATAGTCTTATTTTCTCATGGAATTGTTGTTGTTAATTATGATCAGTTGAAAGGCATATTGAAGTTGTACCTTGACAAGAGGCCTTATAATCGGTTTTGATAATTCTTGTTGAGTTACACAAATTGAATAACTGTTCTTACGTTGGTTTCACATAATTTTCAGGACTGATTTCTTTATGTATTATTGTACTCTATTTTCTTATTACTTACTCTCCCCGAGGCACTCACTGAGTACGAAGTACTCAGGCATACCATTGTTGTTTTTGATGGTATGTTAGGTAACGGAGAAGAGCAGGTTCTTGATACTCCGGGCATTTAGGAAGGACTTGCTGTTGCTGCTGATTTGGTGAGCCCACACGTTCATTCGTGGGATACCCTATTTATTTGTTTATTCATTATATTAGTTTTTTGGGCTGCGTCCCGATGAGTCAAACTATTATTCCTTTATCTTAGAAGCTCCATAGTATACATTCTTGTGGGTAGTTATTGAGTTATTGATTAACTCTCGGGCACGTTATTACGTTTGACTAAGTATTTGATTAACAAAGACTTCCGTTGATTTAATTCTTATATTCATGATTTGTTTACATTTATTTTATAAACTGTTGGAGGCGAATATTGAACCTGGCGGGTTCAAGTATTGTTATTGCATCTTTTAGGTTCTTCCGATATTGTTCATGACATCGGATGCCGGTCACGTCTAGGGTGGGTTTTGGGGCGTGACAAGCTTGGTATCAGAGCCGAGGTTTAGATACGTCCTAGGATTACTATCAGTGTCTGTGGAGCAGTGTCTAGTGGAGTTTTCCTTGTGCAGCCTGATCACCTGCATGACTGAGAAACTCCCAGGACATTTATAGGTGTTTCCTATTCTTCTTGATTCTAGATTATCTTTGTAGAGCTTGAAATCATTTTAGGATCATTCTAATGCATTCGTTAATTTGTGCCTATTACGAAAATGGCTCTAACACGATCCAAAAATGGTAACCGAGGGCGTCCCGTGGGAGCTAACCGAAATCTTGGGGGCGCGAATGCTGGTAACGGAAATAATGTTGGAAATCAAGCACCACCTTAAGCACCGCCTGCTCTTGCTGTTCCTGTTGCGGGTATGCCCGAGATTGGTACGATGCAAACTGCTATTCAAATGCTAACTGCATTAGTGTCAGCTCAGCGACAACGTGGAGGTGCGAAACCTCATGGTGGAGGCAGACTTAAGCAGTTTCTGGACTTAAAATCACCAGAGTTCTTAGGGACACGAGAGGTGGATGACCCCCAGCACTTCTTAGATGAGACTTTCAAGGCATTGAGGGCGATGAATGCTAATGGTTCTGAAGCTGTGAGGTTTGCTTCTTATCAATTGAAGGATGTTTCTCATGCATGGTTTGAGATGTGGGACTCTGAGAGGGGTGATGCCGCTGTAGCTGCTATGTGGGCTAAATTTGAAGAGGCGTTCATGGAGAGGTTTCTGTCTGATAAGGAGAGATTTGCTATGGCTACGAAATTTTAAAAGCCAAAACAGGGTAACAAGTCATTTCACGAGTATAGTTTGGAGTTCACCCGTCTGTCAAAGTATGCTTTATACATGATTCCGACTGAAAAGCACAAGTTGACTCATTTTGTGAAAGGCTTGGTACCTGACTCGTTTTGTGAAAGGCTTGGTACCACGTATCAAGTCTGCATGCGCTGCTGTTGCTATGTCGCCTACTTGCACTTTCTCATCTCTGGTTGGGTTTTCTGAATAACAAGAAAGTTGGAAAAATGAAGAGAGGATGGATCGAGATCAGAACAAGAAGGCCCGATCGGTGGGTGGCTTCCGTGGTAATAGCTATAAGGGAGGGCAGAGTAAAGGGTATTCTGCACCTGCTCAGTTTGGCGCATATTCAAATGTCAGTGTGCCTTCTGGTGGGCAAGGTCAAAAGAATAATAACGCAAGCAGGTTCTCCCAGGGTAGTAGTCAGTCTGCTGTATGGGAAGATCTTATCTGTCATCACTGTGGTATTAGGGGGAATTTTAAGAGGGAATGCAGAAAGTGGCTACGCAAGATGGCTGCTATGCCTAACCAAAGAAATGATTCGCCTGATTCTGCATATGCTAAAAATTCGCCTGCTGGTAATGCTAACAATAATAATCAGAATGCTCGTAATAATGGCAAAGGAAAGGAAGTTGCTAACACTTCTGGTGGAGGCACAACTAGACTTTATGGGGTGACTCGTAGGGAGGCAGCTGAGGCTTCTGACGCTGTGGTTATAGGTATCCTTATTATTTGTTCTCATGATGCTTATTCATTGATTGATCCGGGTTCAAATTTATCCTATGTGACACCTTATTTCGCTCTTGATATGGGTATGAAACCCGAACCTTTATTGGAACCCTTTGCTGATGATACGCCTTCTGGTGTTCCTGTTATTGCTTCTAGAGTGTATAGAAATTGTGTTGTTGTGATTAAAGGTTGTGAGACCATGGTTGAATTGTATGAACTTGAGATGGTGGATTTTGATGTAATTATGGGGATGGACTGGTTGTCCACATGTTATGCTAATGTGGATTGTCGCCGTAAGTTAGTTCGTTTCGCCTTCCTCGATGAGCCTGTTATTGTGTGGGAGGGTGAAATTTCTAAACCAAGGGGGTAGATTTATTTCCTATCTTAAAGCTCATAAGATGATCACTAAGGGGTGTATTTACCATTTGGTTGCTGTTACTGATACAAAAGCCCTAGTTCTCGAATTTGCATCTGTTCCCATAGTTAGTGATTATCCCAAAGTGTTTCCCGAATATCTTCCTGGTATTCCTCCTGATAGGGTTATTGATTTTGGGATTGATTTTATTCCCGACACCCAACCTATTTCTATCCCTTCTTATCGTATGCCTCCAGCGGAACTAAGGGAACTAAAGGATCAGTTAAAGGACTTATTGGATAAGGGCTTCATCCGACCAAGTTCCTCACCTTGGGGTGCTCCAGTCGTGTTTGTTAGGAAGAAGGATGGTTCCTTTAGGATGTGTGTTGACTATCGTCAGCTTAATAAGGTGACCATTAAGAATAAATATCCTTTGCCTAGTATAGATGATCTATTCGACCAACTTCAGGGTGCTAAGTTCTTTTCGAAGATTGACTTAAGGTCTGGGTATCACCAATTAAAGATAAAGGAGGAGGATATTCAAAAAATCGCGTTCCGTACTCGTTATGAGCAGTTTGAGTTTCTAGTGATGTCCTTTGGGTTGACTAATGCGCCTGCTGCATTTATGGAATTGATGAATTGTGTGTTTAAGCCTTATCTAGATTGCTTCATTATTGTGTTTATCGATGGTATCTTGGTGTATATGACTAAATTCTCCAGGCTTGGGTAAATTTGCTCATGTTGGACGGTTAAATTTCCCGATCCAAAATACAGGATATTATAGCTTAGACCGTATTTCATTCAAATAAATTTTCAAACCTCGACGAAACTTATTTTCTTCGATTTGTTTAACCTCTAATATTTACAACACATCTGTACCATCACTCTAACCACCGAAAAGCTTGGGGGATTACCTCGTTTCCATTTCCAATGTCATTTAACTCGTACGCTTTCCAACGCATGAAAACACGGGATGTAACAACACTATTATAAGGTTTGTATCCAACTTGAATCGGGACATCTCAAAACCGATGAGGCTCAAGACTTATAATAGTCTTGAAGAGGCATTCCATGACGCATCCAAGGTTGAGGCGGATCTAAAAGAAGAGAGGTCCTACAAAGACAAAAGCAAATCGTCTTCAACTTGGAACAAAGGCAAAGAAAAGTGGAAAACTTCCACTTGGGATAAGCCCAAGAGCAACACTCAAGCACCTCAAGCCAAATTCGATTACAAAGCCAAAGGTGATGACAAGGCTAAACGAGGTAACAATTCTAACATTAACTATAATCTACCTTCTACCATCCAATGCTTTAAGTGCTAAGGAAGAGGGCACATTGCGAGTGAGTGCCCCAACCGCAGGACTATCACAATAGTGAGGGATGGGTATCGAACCGATGATGAACATGAGGGCGGGGTTGGTCATGAAGAAGAGGGAGAAAGAAGTGAGTGTGAGGGTGATTCCGATGAAGAGGTTGGGATAAGGTACGACGAAGCTTTGAATCATGCTATTGTGGCTAGAAGAGCCATGGGGGCTCTAGCTAGGGAAAAGAGTGACCAAAGGGAGAACTTGTTTCATGCACGGTGCAAAATTATGGATAAGGTGTGCTAATTAATCATTGATGGTGGGAGTTGTATGAATACCGTTAGCCAATTTTTAGTTGAAAGTATGAAATTCCCCACCCGCAAGCACACTAATCCCTATAAACTCCAATGGTTTAAGGAATGTGGTGAAATGAGGGTCAACAAGCAAGCCATTATCAAATTTAACATTGGCAAAGTACCAAGATGAGATTTTGTGTGATGTGGTACCATGCAAGCTTGCCATCTATTGCTTGGAAGACCTTGGCAATTTGATGTTGATGCCCAACATAGTGGGAGAACTAACAAGTACTCATTTGTGGTCAAGGGGAAGAAATACATTCTTAAACCACTAACCACTTACCAAGTGAGTGAGGATTATAGAGTGATGAGGGAGCTTTGGGAGAAGTATCAAAGGGAAGAAAAGGAGAAGAGTGAGAGGGAGACTTTGTTGGTCATAAGTGGAGAGGAAACATCTCAAGATGGTTCCAAGAAATGTTTGTTGGCCAAACCAAGTAATTGCTTAAAAGGGGTTGATGAGAGACACTTCATGGTGTGTCTTGTCAACAAGGACCTTCTCTTAAATGCTAACCAAGCTACTAGCACTTTGCCTAGTAGTATATCTTCTCTTTTACAGGAATATGAAACATTGTTCCCGGAAGAAATGCCCAACGGCTTACCTCATTTGAGAGGTATTGAGCACCAAATCGACTTTCTATCGGGTTCCCAAATTCCCAACAAACCGGCTTATAGGAGCAATCGGGAAGAAACAAAAGAATTGCAAAGGCAAGTGGATGAGCTTCTTAAAAAGGGGCTAGTGAAGGAAAGTCTTAGCCCGTGTGCCATTCCGGTGATTCTTGTTCCAAAGAAAGATGGCATTTGGAGGATGTGCATTGCTTGTAGAGCTGTCAACAAAATCACGGTAAAGTATCGCCATCCCATTCCGAGGCTTGATGATATGTTGGATGAGCTTGTGGCTCAAGTGTGTTTTCGAAGATTGATGGTAGAAGGTCGATTATGGGAGGATGGTTTGAAGAAGAGTGTTAAAGATGGCCATGCTTGCAATGTGGCCATTACTTGAAGATTTGCAATTTCAAGTTCTCTTGCCGAAAAAAGACATCCAAACAAGGCCCTTACTTCATTAAGGGTAGAAGTGTAATAATATAGTTGTCTTCTTTTGAGCTTTAGTATAAATAGTAGTTTCTTTTATTTAGAAGACTTAGACTATTTTGAATATTGATATTTGCTATTGTAAAACTCTTGAGAGTTGAGATCTTGTGAAAACTTTGATTGGGTAATTGTAGAGAGGATTGGTTATTAGGGAAATCCCTTTTGGTCATCCTAGGAATTTGGTGTTTCTTTTGTTCTTAATTTAGAGGTCTTAGTTTTCTATAACTTTGGTTGCTAAATTAAGTCTTAAGTTGTGTCAAATTATCTATCATTTTCTTTTCTTGCCCTTTTATTCTATTTTCGTTCTTAATCTTGCATCAATTGGTATCAGAGTTTGGATTAGATTTGTTCTATCAAATCTAGCCTAGGGTTTGTTATTATATAAAAAAAAATCGAAAATCCTAGAAAACCCCAAAAAAAATTTGTTTGTTTTTGTTATTTGTTATTAGATTCTGGTTCCTTAGTACGTTAGGGTTTCAAATCCAAAGTTTCGAGTCATTCCAAGTTGTTTTGAGATTTTCACCATTGCTGAGTTGAAGAACTTGAAGTGGGTCTTGTTGATTTGGGTGAAATTGGGACTTGAAACTTATTGGGCTTTATTCTACAAGTCTTGGGGAGTCTAGATCTGAAAATTGAAGGAAAAACAAGTTGATTTGAAGGTAATTGAAAATTTGAAATTTTTTGGTGTTCTTGAAGACCTTCAAATCTTCAATAAGGAAAAAGACTCTCCAAAGGGGCATTTAATCCAAAGTTTTCAAGTCAAGATTTGGGAAAAAGTGTTTTTCTATCCCAAAAGGGTAAATACTAGGTTGAGTGGGCCCAGGAACGTCATCAGATCCAAGAAATTCGGTCTAAATTTCGAGAAGATCGAGTTTAACATGAAAATCACTGAAGCTGGGAACATTACAAATTACGGACCGTAATTCACATTACGGACCGTAATCTAGGGTCGTAAACTTGGATCTTGAATTTGGGAGGATTACAGTAGCTCACCGAAATTTGGCAACCTCATTAAATACGGATCGTAAATCCAAATACGGACCGTAAACCACAATACAGACCGTATTCCCCAACCGTATAAAAGGACCAACGATTGGAGCATTCTACCTAGGAAAGACATCCTTAAATACGGGCCATAAAATAAAATATGGCTCGTATCTTGTGGGTCGTAAAAGGCAAGGAACATTCTATTTTGGGGCATCACTAAATACGGACACGAAATACGGACCGTATTTTGTCAAGCTCAAACCGTATACTCAAGGTACCTTTTCAAGTCCAAATTTCATTTCATCCCACTTCCATTTCTCAAAAATTTCTTGATCCTTAGTTGTTGGTCTTGTGTCCCTAATCCTTTGGTAGGGAACAAAAAAAAAAGTATAGAAATTTTAAAATTTTCATTATTTCAAATTGATACCTTGGATCAATTGGGACTTCAAGACCATATTTTCAAGTTATCATCTACCCGGGCCCGAAATTTGATTTATTTCCCGGTTTTAGCATTCCATTTTCTTGTGTCTCTTAACTAGTAGCCATTTAGTAGTTGTTCCTACTTATGTTTGCTAGTTCTTGTGTCCGCATTTCTTTCGTGCCAATTCTTTTATGCTTTTCTTCGTTTTTGCTTCGTTGTTAATTTCTTGGTTCAAGTCCGTTAGATTGAATTGAGTCATCCGTCTTTCTTAGTCTAACAAGAATCTATTCCGACCAAGAATAGAATTTGAACCCTTGTGACTAGTCGACATTAACAAGCACATAATCTTTGGTGGAAGCAATTTGTGAGGCAATTAAAGGTGCGCATACTTGAGCGATTGTGAGTTGATTTTACTAATCTAACGTGTTTGCTCATTTTGTTGAGTGTCCTGAATAGGTACCATGGCTACGGAGGATGAAACACAAGTTCCTACTGGGGAACTCACACTAGTTGATGTAATGAGGGCCTTGCAAGCCTTGAACGACAAGGTAGGGAGTATGGATGGTCGAATGGAAAACTTGGGAAGTAGGGTGGAAACAATTGAAGGAGGTAGTTAGGAGGTTTCTTATTCGCCATAAGTGCAATACCAAAGAGGCACAAGTGGAGCTACCCGAAGCACTTCACTTAAGTTGTCACCCGGCACCTTCCATCATCTATATAACCCTACACCCCAAAACACTCCCCAAAACACACCTCAAAACACAACTCTCACCCCACCAAACAACATTCCCATAGGCCAACAAAACAACCCACCCCCACAAGATCAAATCCCAAATGACCCACATCCAAATGACCCACCCCTAAATGATCCACACCCAAATACACCAATGCCACCCCAAAACGGTCCAAACATCCAACAACCAAATGAGAAAGAGATAGAGGAAGCTATACTTGAGAACGAACATTATGGTGACCAACGTTGGAGGCCACGAGGGCAAGCACAAGGAGGTTATCGAGGAAGGGGTGGAAGGCATGGTCCTAACCCTCACATGGGTAGGCAAGGAGGGTACTAAGCTCGTGAAGAGTACCAAGGTCATGACCATCGAGGTTATGATGACGATGGAGATTTGAATGGAAACCATGGTTATGGAGGAGGGCGAGACACAAGTCTCAATTCAATTAAAGTTACTCTTCCAACCTTCAAAGGAGGAAGGGACCCCGATATATTTCTTGATTGGGTGATGCATTGTGATAGAATCTTCTTGATGAATGACATGTCCGAGATGAAAAAGGCGTCTTACGCCATTGCTCAATTCGAAGGGTACGCCTCCACGTGGTGGGAAACTCAAGTGGAAGCAAGAAGAATTATTGGACTTCCTCCCACACCTACTTGGGATGAATTGAAGGACGCCATGCGGCGTAAGTAGGTCACCGAATGCTACAAGCAAGAACAACTCAAGAAGGTTTATACCTTGAGGCAAAATAAAAAGAGTGTGGAAGAATACTATGATGAGTTCCAACTCGTAAAGATGAGAATTAACTTTGAAGAGGATGAGTTTAATGCTATGACTCGGTTCCAAGCCGGGTTAAATGGTAACATTGCCTCCCAGGGGAGATGATGATGAGGACAGTGTCCCACTTTACTTATCTAGGAGGATATTGACATGTATGGCTAAACCTCAAGAAGGAGAGGTCGTTATTCCAAACTATGTGGTCCGGCGGACAATGATAAGCAAAGCCATGGACGATCCTAGTCAACGGGAGAACCTTTTTCATTCCAAGTGTATCATTAATCAAAATGTGTGTATCATGATTATTGATAGTGGGAGTTATGTGAATGTTGCAAGTACGACTCTAGTTGATTTCTTGAAACTTTCTACCACCCGTCATGAGCATCTTTACAAACTTCAATGGCTCAATAAATGTGGGGAATTGAAGGTGACCCGGCAAGCTATTATCAAATTTAAAGTTGGGAAGTATCAAGATGAGATCCTTTGTGACGTAGTTCCCATGCAAGCTTGTCACCTTCTACTTGGGCGATCTTGGCAATATGATAGGTCAACCAAGCATGATGGCAGAACCAATCGATATACACTTGTCCATAATGGGGTCAAACATGTGATGTGCCTAATGTCTCCTCTTCAAGTTGGTGTGGTCTATCACAAAAATAGAGAGTTGAAGGAGAAAGGCAAGGGAGCTTTGCAATCAAACATGGTGGTACAAGGGAATATTAACGAGAGGGGTTCTCAAGAAGGAAGTGCGAAGTCAAGAGAGTCAAGGGGAAAGGCCAAGGTGTCCCTCTTGGCAAACTTGGGAGATATTAGGGAGGAATTGGAGGAGCGTCAACCAGTGATTCTCCTCATGCATTGGGACTATGCATTGCATACTAATGAACTAACCCCTTCTTTTCCAAGTTCTATTTCTTCTTTTTTGCAGGATTTTGATGATGTGTTCCCAACGGAACTCCCATAAGGATTACCACCCTTGAGGGGAATTGAACACCAAATTGACTTTTTCCCGGGATCTCAATTGCCAAACAAACCGGCTTATAGAGCCAACCCGGATGATACTAAGGAGCTTCAAAGGCAAGTGGATGAGCTCCTTGAAAAGGGAGTTGTGCGAGAAAGTATGAGTCCATGTGCCATGCCCGTGATCTTAGTGCCAAAGAAAGATGGATCATGGCGTATGTGTGTTGATTGCCGAGCCATCAACAAGCTAACGATAAAGTATCGCCATCCCATACCTCATCTTGATGACATGCTTGATGAGTTGAATGGTTCATGAATATTATCTAAGATAGATCTTAGGAGTGGGTATCATCAAATTCGGATGAAACTCGGAGATGAGTGAAAAACCGCATTCAAGACCAAGTTTGGTCTATATGAATGGTTGGTGATGCCTTTTGGTCTCACTAACGCTCCTAGTACTTTCATGCTTTTGATGAATCATGTGATGAAACCTTTTATTGGCAAATTCGTGGTTGTTTACTTTGATGATATTTTGGTGTATAGTAAAACTATGGATGAGCATGTTATTCACTTGAAATGTGTGTTTGAAGTGCTTAGACAAGAACAACTTTTTGCTAATGTTGCTAAATGCTCTTTTTGTGTTGATGAAGTTGTTTTCTTGGGTTTTGTTGTGAGTTCAAAGGGCGTTGAGGTTGATGAATCCAAAATAGACGTTATTAAGAATTGGCCAACTCCTAAATCCATTGGTGATATTAGAAGTTTTCATGGATTGGCTAGTTTTTATAGGCAATTTGTTAAGGGGTTTAGTACTATAGCCGTTCCTTTGGCCGAGGTAATCCGAAAGGATAAACCTTTTTCTTGGGGTGTGGAGCAAGCAAAGGATTTTGAAACTATAAAACAAATGCTTAGCTCCGCACCGTTGTTGCAATTACCCGATTTTGACAAAATCTTTGAAATTGAATGTGATGCTAGTAAAGTAGGTATTGGTGCCGTTTTGAAGCAAGACCAAAAACCCATTGCCTATTTTAGTGAAAAGCTTAAGGGTGCGACGTTGAATTACTCCACCTATGATCTTGAATTGTATGCTTTGATTAGAGCTTTGGGTAATTGGCAACACTACTTGTGGCCTAAAAAGTTTGCGATTAGGACCGACCATGAGTCCTTAAAACATCTTAAGGCCCAAGGAAAGTTGAACAAAAGGCATGCTAAATGGGTTGAATTCCTTGAAACCTTCCCTTATGTAATCCAATACAAAAAGGGGAAGGAGAATGTAGTGGCGGATGTCCTATCAAGGAAACATGTTTTGATTAATATACCTTGTCTTCCAAATTGATGGGTTTTGAAAGCTTGAAGACATTGAATCCCGAGGACCCCTTCTTTGCCAAAATATTTCTAGATTGCGAAGAGTGGGAAAGGGAGAGGTGGATTAGGGATAGGTTTGATGTGATTCTTCGAGTTAACAAAGAATCAATCAACCAGGATCTTATTCTTGAAGCAATTTGATAGGCAGATTCAAGAAACGGACGTATCTCAAGTTATAGGCGTCGGATTAAAGTGATTCAAAAACTATGTGAAATATGACAATTTGAACTATAAAAATGGCTCTTGAATCGTTTAAAACAAGTAAATATTGAGGGTACAACGATGGAAATAAAATTAGGGTTCTGGGTATGAAATAGAACGAAATTGTTTTCAAGAAATGTGTTCTTGAATGATTAAGAACCAATAAAGTTCCTAAGTCACCACTTGAAATCAACTTACGTGATAAAGAAACACCACACGCTATTGAAAACAAGATAAAGACTATCACCACCTTGCTAGGAACCAAAAACAAGGATAAAGAAGACCAAATAGAGAAAATAACTCTATTGCAAACTAGGGCTTATGCTCAAAAACGTGAATTCTATATTTACAAGTCATGAGAACCCTTTATATAGGCCTAGGATCTCTTCTTTTATGAATACAAATCCCTATTCTACTCTATAAAGGAAATAGCTAAAAACAAGGAAAGTAAAATCCCTATTCTATAAGGAAAAGAATAAAGAAAACTAGAATCCTACTACAACTAGGATAAAGATTCTACTAATGATAGGAACTTAAATCCTACTATAATATAAATCAAGAAACAAGAAACCTATTTAGAAAAGGATTCAAGAAACAAGAATGGGAAATAATCTTCAAAATTGATACAAGAACGGATACGCGGAAACGAGAAATTAAGAAGATAAACAAAAGGAAAAGAAAAGATACAAAGAAACTAACTAGGAATTCAAAAGGGACAAGGAAATTAAAGGATAAGTAAGTTGACACAAAGAGAAATACCAATTGGCAACCAAGGTTCTATATAACCAAGACCTCCAATTGAGTAATCACAAGCACCAAACTTCTTAAGGTGACCTCAAGGGAAACAAAGTCCCAAGCAACCAACCTTCTCAACAAAGAATTCAACCAAAAGCTTCAACAAGCTCTCATCTCTCATGCTCCCAATGGAGTCTTACAATTTCACAATTTCAATATTTCATATCATCAAAGTCTCCCTAATGAAATAAACTAAGGTAGTATTTATACTAGATAGAAAAGGAAGACAACTACATTATTACAATAATACCCTTAAAGAAGTAAGGGCCTTGTTTGGTTGGTATTCTTCTCAAAAGATGAGAAAAGGCCTTCTTCTCCCTACTTCAACCAAATGAGGCCTATACTTCCATTTTAGCATATTCTTGAGCTTCATGCCTTCAATCCAAGCACCTAGTAAGTCTCCAAAGACGGGATCCCTAGCTCGGCTTGTATCATTCTCCCCTTCTTGAAAAGGATTCGTCCTCGAATCTAAACCTTGCAAAACCATAGGGAAGACAAGCAACAACAAGGTCCTCAAAGGATGAGGGTTAGTGTTAGAGTAGCCTACTCTACTAACATGCCAAGTATGCACACACTTGTGATATAACCAAGTATCAACCATGATTAAGAAGAACAAGCTCTCATATAGAGCACTAAGAACTTGGTTATCGCAAAGAACATGAAAGGAAGATATCATAGAGGAACCAATGGTTTCAAAATACCGAAAAGGCAATACCACATTGATTCTAATAGACATGACACACAAATGATCCTCAACTTCAAAGTGATACCACCCCAAAGGTAACACTATGACCAAGTCACACCAATTTAAAACATCACCGGGGTCAAAAGGGAAGAATATCCACACATAGTGGCCAAGAGAATGACTATCTACCCCATTAGATCCCCTCCCAACATAAGATGCACCCCCAACACAAGCATGAATGTCATCATATGCAAATAGATAGTAAAGGAAGGCTTCACACAAAACAACTTCATCCATGGTGTCCTCACATGTAGCTTCACTATTAAATTCAAGTACATGATCAAGCATACTACTAAGACTCGAAACACACAAGGAAGAGTTAACAATTTGCAAGCAAGTATCACCTCTCTTTGCAAAACACTCCTTCCCCACAAGTGTATTATCATTTCCCAAGGGGAGTTTTCTATCATAGGGAAGAGCGTCATCATTCCATAGTGGATTTTCAAATACCATGTAGTCCCCAAAAGTGGCTACATTTTCAACATTATAATACATTCCACTAGGCACTTCACTCTCATTAATCATGTTATCATCAAATAAGACATTATCTTTAAAGAGAGAATAATCAATGAACAATGGTAAGCCGAAGCATGTAATTTCATTCTCAAAAAGACAAATGTCATTTTTCAAAGTGCCTTCATTTACATGACTATCCACATGACACACATCACCATCACAAACAGGAGTCTCATCACTCGACACAAAGATAAAGCTAAGAGACTCATTTCCACATTCATCAAACAAGGGTGGGGTGTCACACTCATTCAAATGATCAACTAGAACCACATCATCACTAATCGGAGATTCATTAATCACATCACAAAATTCTTCAACTAGTGGACTAACATTACACTCAAGTTGATCACATGATAATGTATTTTCATTCAAAGCACAAGTGTTAACACTAGGTGGACACAAATCAATCTTGCAAGAAGAATCAATTCGGTCATCTAAAGGATCAACTAGTGTAGGGACACTTTCAACAATGACATTATCATCACAAGGTAAAGAATCATTAAAGTCACACAACGACAAGCTACTACTCACACTTACATCACAAACTTGTGCATTCAAAGAGTTGGAAGTGTTGAGTTTAGCTATTGTACCTTGAAGTTCACACGAAAAATCTTCTTTAGTTGACAAGGTTTCTATGGGAGAAGATTTTTGCAACATTGCATTCATTGTCTCTTGTGGAATAGGTTATGGAAAGAGAAGACTCCCACAATTGTCCACTATATACTTGTGCCCCTCTCTTTCATAGGTAGTTCCATGAGTTTCGAACCAATCACGCTCTCTTCGTCGTTTCTCCTTACATTCCGCGATTTCTATCCTACTCTCTAGGTGATCTAATTGACTATTCAGGTGATCCATTTGACTATTCAATCTCCCTACCTTGTTGTTCATATCATGCAACAACCTCATCAAATCAACAATTGTAGGTTCCCCGGTGGGAACTTGCATTTCTCCACCTTGATTAGCCATTAGTACCTATTTAAGAAACTCAACAAAGCAAGCAAACACGTTACGTTATTAAAAATAACTCACCAAACGCTCAAGTATGCGCACCTTTTGAATGCCTCACAAATTGCTTCGGCTAATAGTTGTATGCTTGTTAATCCGGTTGGGTCACAAGGTCCCGTTCACTACTCGAGGTCAAGAGTGGATTCTTATCGACTCGAAGAAAGAAAGGACGACTCAATTTAAAACAAACGCACTTGAATCAAGAAATTAACGATGAAGTTGTAAAACGAGAAAAGAACGAAAAGAATTGGCTTGAAAGAAAGGACTCAAGAACTAATTAACAACCAAGTAAGGATCAATTACTAGTTGTTAATTAGCTAGGAGAATCAAAGAAGTGAGAAGAAGAAGTGAACAAACTTGTCCAAACAGTTAGACAAATTTGGGAAGTTTTTGGCCAACACTTAGAAAATTCGGAACTGCTTGCATCATGTTTTTATAATGCCCATAAATTTTTCTTCAGACCTCTGATTGATGAACGGCTTGTTGGTTCACAAAGTAGACTCTCGGAATTTGAATTTACATATATTATGGGTCCCGTAACTCCTTATACACACAAAGATATGCTCCCTCAAATTTGGACCAAAATCTGCCAACACTTAGAAAATTTTTCTAAGTGTTGAAAACTCCCACTCTTTGAATTTGGGCCCCACGCGCCCGTCAGAGGTGAGTTAGACTGCTGACGTCATCGCTGACGTGGTAGATGACGTGGCATTTAAATTTTTTTTAGAAATTTAGACTAAGTATTTCTGATTTTTTTTTTTACCTACTTGGGCCCACAAACACTCTTTCACAACTTTATTTGACAACTTTTGGATCAAATGGCCCTTTGGAGAGTCTTCTTCCTTATGAAGATTTGAAGGTCTTCAAGAACACAAGAATAATTCAAAAATTCAACTACCCTCAAACCAACTCCAAATTAGCTCAAATTTCGGATTTAAGTTCTTTTTGATGTAGAGAACAAAACCCAATAGGTCTCAACCTTCAATTTCAACCGAATCACAAGACCCACTTTTCAAGTTCTTGAGTTCTTTAAAGCTTCAAATACCAAAAATGGTAGATCCTTAAATCCTTGGTCAAATACCTCCAAATTTCGGATTTAGAGTCCTTATCCACTAGAGAACAAACCCCAATCAACTTGAACCTTCAATTCTTCTCCTTCTTCAAACCCACCAACCTTGTTCTTGAAGCTTTGAAACTCAACAATGGTGGAACACAAACCCCAACTCCAAATAGCTCAAAAAGGAAGATTTGGATTCTAGAAACACTAAGAAACTCTAATCTAACACTAGATTCAACAAAATCAACAAGAAAATTTGAGATTTTTTATTGTTTATTTTTGAATTTTGAATTTTTGTTTTGTTTTTGTTGAATCAAAACCCAAGACTAGATTTGATGGAACAAACCTAATCTAAGCTCTGATACCAATTGATACAAGAACGGATACGTGGAAACGAAAAATTAAGAAGATAAACAAAAGGAAAAGAAAAGATACAAAGAAACTAACTAGGAATTCAAAAGGGACAAGGAAATTAAAGGATAAGTAAGTTGACACAAAGAGAAATACCAATTGGCAACCAAGGTTCTATGTAACCAAGACCTCCAATTGTAATCACAAGCACCAAACTTCTTAAGGTGACCTCAAGGGAAACAAAGTCCCAAGCAACCAACTTTCTCAACAAAGAATTCAATCAAAAGCTTCAACAAGCTCTCATCTCTCATGCTCCCAATGGAGTCTTACAATTTCACAATTTCAATATTTCATATCATCAAAGTCTCCCTAATGAAATAAACTAAGGTAGTATTTATACTAGATAGAAAAGGAAGACAACTACATTATTACAATAATACCCTTAATGAAGTAAGGGCTTTGTTTGGTTGGTAGTCTTCTCAAAAGATGAGAAAAGGCCTTTTTCTCCCTACTTCATCCAAATGAGGACTATACTTTCCATTTTAGGATATTCTTGAGCTTCATGCCTTCAATCCAAGCACCTAGTAAGTCTCCAAAGACGAGATCCCTAGCTCGGCTTGTATCAAAACTTGAGCTTCTTGGACTTTTTTCTTGAATTTCAGTCTTGTGTTTCTTGATTTTCTTGGATTTCTTGATCTTTTTCATATTTCATTAGTCTTCTACTCCCTATTCTAGTTTTGATGGTTTCTTGTTCAAAAACAAGCGTTTGTGTGTGCCCATGAGCTATTAGAGGGAATTATTTGTGAGGAAGGCACACAATGGGGGATTGATGGGACATTTTGGGATTGCTAAGACTTTGGGGATTCTTGAGGAGCAATTTTATTAGCCTCATATGCGGAGGGATGTAGCTAAGATTTGTGGCCAATGCATTGAGTGTCGTGGCGCCAAGTCTAGACTCCTTCCCCATGGTTTGTATACCCCTCTCCCCACCCCTCTACAACCTTGGGTTGATATTTCGATGGATTTTGTGTTGGATTTGTCTAGAACCAAAAGGGGTAAAGATAGCATCTTTGTTGTGGTTGATCGATTTTCTAAAATGGCTCATTTCATTGCTTGTCATAAAGTTGATGATGCTCCTCATGTTGCATCTTTGTTTATTGAACATGTGGTAAATTTTCATGGTATTCCCAAAATCATAGTGAGCGATAGGGATCCCAAATTCCCTAGCCACTTTTGGAAAGAATTGTGGGGACGACTTGGTACTAAATTATTATTTTCTACCTCTTGTCACCCACACATCGATGGCCAAACCGAAGTTGTCAATAAGACCTTGGGTTCTATGCTTAGGGCCATGGTTAAAGGGAAGGTAGCATCTTGGGAAGATCAATTTCCTTTGGTTGAATTTGCTTACAATAGAGTCATTCATAGCACTATTAGCATGTCACCTATTGAAGTGGTTTATGGTTTTAACCCCCTAACCCCTTTAGATCTAACCCCTTTGTCTCAAGATGTTGTGTTGAGTTTAGATGGCAACAAACGAGCCGAGGCCATGAAGAAGTTGCATGAGAAGGTGAGGATTCGCCTTGAGAAGAAGAACCAAGAAACCGCCAAGAGAGCAAACAAGGGCCGCAAAAGAGTTGTGCTTGAACCGGGTGATTGGGTTTGGGTACATTTTCGGAAAGAGAGGTTTCCCAACAAAAGAAAGACCAAGTTGATGCCTAGAGGAGATGGTCCATTTGAAGTACTTGAACAACTCAATTATAATGCATACAAAATTGATCTTCCACCTGAATACCAAGTTCACAACACCTTCAATGTGTGTGATCTCTCTCCTATAGTTGTGCAAGATAATGATCCCTTAAATTTGAGGACAAATTCTCTTCAAGAAGGGGAGAATGATACAATCCGAGTGGCATCAAGGCCTTTTACAAGGAGCCAAGTGAGGGAACTTCAAGCTATGCAAGTATTGTTCATGAGGAGGGACATGCTTGAATACATTCTAGAACCTTCCCGGGGATTCCAAGTGTTCATGACAGCATGGGAGGATGGTTTGGAGAAGAGTGTTAAAGATGGCCATGCTTGCAATGTGGCCATTACTTGAAGATTTGCAATTTCAAGTTCTCTTGCCAAAAGAAGACATCCAAACAAGGCTCTTACTTCATTAAGGGTAGAAGTGTAATAATATAGTTGTCTTCTTTTGAGCTTTAGTATAAATAGTAGTTTCTTTCATTTAGAAGACTTAGACTATTTTGAATATTGATATTTGCTATTGTAAAACTCTTGAGAGTTGAGAGCTTGTGAAACCTTTGATTGAGTAATTGTTGAGAGGATTGGTTATTAGGGAATTCCAAATCCCTCTTGGTCATCCTAGGAATTTGGTGTTTCTTTTGTTCTTAATTTAGAGGTCTTAGTTTTCTATAACTTTGGTTGCTAAATTAGGTCTTAAGTTGTGTCAAATTATCTATCCTTTTCTTTTCTTGCCCTTTTATTCTATTTTTGTTCTTAATCTTGCATCAATAAAACTATCATGTCATAAGCTTTGGAGTCTCTAGACTTGGATTCGCCATCATCATTGCCATATTCATAACACATCTCTTATCTTTGTCTCATGAGAAGCTCTTGATAATCATAGACTTATAGTTCGCGGAATATAATAGAGTTATGAAAAGATAAAGGAAGTCATATTATAAGGATCATGCCTTAGAAAAAAGAAGGGACTAGCCTTATATACCTTTTCGTCTCCTTAACTTTATCAACTAAATGGTTTCCTTTGAAGCTGGCGATTCTATATTCAAGAGGATTCGTACTAAGATTAGATAATTGATAATATACTTGTTGATGAAAGATGAAGAAGATCAAGAAACCCAAGAAAATCAAGAAACACAAGACTGAAATTCAAGAAAAAGAAAAGTCCAAGAAGCTCAAATTTGAAGATTATTTCCCATTCTTGTTTCTTGAATCCTTTTCTAAATAGGTTTCTTGATTTATATTATCATAGGATTTAATTTCCTATCATTAGTAGGATCTTTATCCTAGTTCTAGTAGGATTCTAGTTTTCTTTATTCTTTTCCTTATAGAATAGGGATTTTACTTTCCTTGTTTTTAGCTATTTCCTTTCTAGAGTAGAATAGGGATTTGTAGTCATAAAAGAAGAGACCCTAGGCCTATATAAAGGGTTCTCATGACTTGTAAATATAGAATTCACGTTTTTAGCATAAACCTAAATTTTGCAATAGAGTTATTCTCTCTATTTCTTGTTCTTTATCCTTGTTTTTGGTTCCAAGCAAGGTGGTGATAGTCTTTACCTTGTTTTCAGTTGCGTGTGGTATTTCTTTATCACGTTAATTGATTTCAAGTGGTGACTTAGGAACTTTATTTGTTCTTGATCATTCAAGAATGCGTTTCTTGATTAAAATTCGTTCTACATACCCAGAACCTTAATTTTCTTTCCATCGTTCCAGCCTCAATACTTACTTGATTTAAACGATTCAATAGTTATTTTTATAGTTCAAATCGTCATCTTTCTCCTCGTCTTGAAAGCACATAATTCCTAGAACTATAGCCCGATTTACGTCCGTTTCTTAAATCTGCCATCAAATCGCTTCAAGAACAAGATCCTGGTCGATTGGTTCTTTGTTAACTCGAAGAATCACATCAATTTGGTATCAGAGCACAGTTGAGGAGTAGGATAAATATGCAACCAAGAGGAGGATGTTTGGTTCAAGAAGATGAAAAATTATGGCAACAGGAACCTCTTTTCCGCACTAGATGTACCTCCCATGGAAAGGTATGTTCGGTACTTATTGATAAATGAAGTCATGTTAATGTTGTTTTAAAAGAGATGGTTTCTAAACTTTGCTTGTCAACGAAACCTCATCCATATCCTTATAGCATCAAATTTGAGAATGATGATGGTGGTTTAGAGGTAACTTGTCAATGCCTAGTTTCTTTTTCTATTGGCAAAATATATAATGATCTTGTTTGGTGTGATGTAACAAAGATGGATGCTTGCCACTTATTACTTGGAAGACCATGGGTGTATGAAAGGTGTGCTAACTATGATGAATATCGTAATACCTATTCTTTTACAAAGGATGGACGAAAAATTAAGTTGGTTCCCTTGACTCCAGAAGATGTTGCTAAAAACTCCAAGTATGTTGATGATTCTTTTGTGACCAAATTACAAATCATTGGTCCCATCAATGTGGAACAGCAAACGGAGGAGAAAAATGAATTAGATCCACAAGTTGAAGATTTACCTCCAAAGTTTGATGAGGATCCATTAGAGCATCCAACCATTTGTGAGATTGAGTTTCCACCATTAAGAGCTTTTGAAAAGAATATAGATTTTGTTTCTTACTCCACACCAACCAAAGGCCGTATTGCATAGGACCAATAGTCTATGAAGATTTGGAAGGGAAAAAGGACGAGTTTCTGAAAAAAGAGTCTATGAATGAGAGTTTAATATATGATGTAGTTCGAGTAAGAATTATTCCTCAAAAGGATGAACCTTTGCAAGAATGTGTCAATTTAAGATCTCTCAATTTCATTGAGGTTAATGGCTATAACCATGTCAAACGGGAGTAGAAAATTTGTCAAGGAGTTCTTAAGAAGACATGATTTGATCTCCAACCTTGATCCAAAGGTAGTTGAATTTGATTTATATAAAGGTTTTCATGGCACTATCTCAGATTTTTCATGTAAACACCACATAGGCACGAGAGTTTTCAAGATTCATGAAGATAAAAAAGAAACAAGTTTTGATCATGGCTTAAACATTGAAGATAAATTTAAGATGATATATTTGAGAAATCATGGAACAAAGTTACTACTAAGAAAGTGGGATTTGGTTCGACCATATGCAAAGCTTGTTGACAACATGATGAAGGTCTATGACAAGCTAGAAAAATGCAACTTAGAGCTTAGTGAGTATGGATTGTTCCCAATTTTTTTTGCTAATCTTTCATCATTTATGGAGCCTTTAGACTCGAGGACGAGTCTTTCTCAACAAGGGGAGAATGATGAAAGATGAAGAAGATCAAGAAACCCAAGAAAATCAAGAAACACAAGACTGAAATTCAAGAAAAAGAAAGTCCAAGAAGCTCAAATTTGAAGATTATTTCCCATTCTTGTTTCTTGAATCCTTTTCTAAATAGGTTTCTTGATTTATATTATCGTAGGATTTAATTTCCTATCATTAGTAGGGTCTTTATCCTAGTTCTAGTAGGATTCTAGTTTTCTTTATTCTTTTCCTTATAGAATAGGGATTTTACTTTCCTTATTTTTAGCTATTTCCTTTCTAGAGTAAAATAGGGATTTGTAGTCATAAAAGAAGAGACCCTAGGCCTATATAAAGGGTTCTCATGACTTGTAAATATAGAATTCACATTTTTAGCATAAACCTAAATTTTGCAATAGAGTTATTCTCTCTATTTCTTGTTCTTTATCCTTATTTTTGGTTCCAAGCAAGGTGGTGATAGTCTTTACCTTGTTTTCAGTTGCGTGTGATGTTTCTTTATCACGTTAATTGATTTGAAGTGGTGACTTAGGAACTTTATTTGTTCTTGATCATTCAAGAACGCGTTTCTTGATTAAAATTCGTTCTACTTACCCAGAACCTTAATTTTCTTTCCATCGTTCCGGCCTCAATACTTACTTGATTTAAACGATTCAATAGTTATTTTTGTAGTTCAAATCGTCATCTTTCTCCTCTTCTTGAAAGCACATAATTCCGAGAACTATAGCCCGATTTTCGTTCGTTTCTTGAATCTGCCCATCAAATCGCTTCAAGAACAAGATCCTGGTCGATTGGTTCTTTGTTAACTCGAAGAATCACATCACCTAAGCTTAAGCTAAAGCGTCTAAAACCTAATAAAAATTGGGCAGCATTTCCTTTGTTTCTAACACTTTCTCTATATAATATAACAACTCCCAAACATCATCAACAACATCACAATATCGAAATCAATGATCTTCACCGAGCTATACATCATTCAATTCTCACAATTCTATTTCAAAGTCATCCATAACCATAGCTATACAACACCACATTCATCCTCATATAATGCTTCTTTAACATTATTTATATCATTTATAGCAAGATCATATTCACAACATGTCAAGAACTATAGTTCAAGTCAAGTCATAATTCAAGACTATTACTATTTTCATATTTGCACTCCATATCCTCCTCCCTTCCATAAGCTAAGTCTTTTAACCTCTCAATACTCTTAATAACATGAATTGAACATAAAACTTACCTTTGATGATGTAGGAATAAAATTTGGATGAAGATTCTTCACTTGAAGGAACTCCAACTTCAATTTCAAAGGAAATCTTGGCTTCCACAAACCCTAGTGGGCATCCACACCCCCTAGTGGGCATGCACACCCTTGATTCTACTAATCTATGATGATTATTCTTTAATCCCTCTTGGATTTGTGATAATATGACATGGAGAGTATTCTAGAGTTTTCAGGGCTGAGAGAAAAGAGAAATCTGAAAATTATGGACTAGGGTCGTGTATTTATAGCTGGGGCTGGAAGATTCCAGATTGGCGATTCGACGGTCGGGTCGACGGTCATGTCGACTTGTTCCGTCGACCTGATACTGCAAATCAGAAGTTGCAGAGTCATATTGACGGCGGAGATCGACAGCCCGTCGACGTGTCGACGGTCCATTGACGTATCTCGTCGATCTGCTTCTGCAGAGCAGAATTTTTAGAACATAGACGGTGAATATTGATGGCCCGTCGACATGATCGACGGTTCGTCGATAATGTCTGGTGTCTGCAGCCTTCCTTGAATCCACTCAACCTGCGTCGGTTTAATCCGTTCAACTTCTAATCCTGTAATATACCTGAAATACCTGCTAGTACCTCTATACACGGGGTAAAATACATAGCACCTCAATACTCGAGTACAAATCTCCATTTCAAGGCATACTCAACTAGGGAGCCGTAAGTTTTTCCTATAATGAAAACGGGAGGTGTAACAAATATTTATACTAAGAGACTTAAGAACTAGGCTAGTTATTACAAGAATGCCATTAATAAGGCAAGGGCCTTGTTTGGCTAGTTGGATGTTGGCTTGAAATTCGAAAAGGCTCCTCTTGCACATATAGCCATCATCCAATCCTTAAGCTTGCAATTGTGATCATTTTCATCTATGGCCCTTCTTTTGCACGTCTAGCCACATTTGCATTTCTGTCCCTTTGCGATCCTAGCCACTTTGAGTGTTGGCCTTCTTTCTTGTAGCTTCTTATTTCATTCCTCTCCAAGATACTTTCCAAACTTCATAGGCCTTCTTATGGGGCTTGTATGCCTTTTCATGGGTCTCCAATGCTCCTTTGGTCATCCTCCTAGCTTGAATGGATTGGAGTCCTATGCCTTGGTCTTCAATGTGAGCCTTCAAGTGAAGTGTGCCTAGTAGGGTCATATCATCCTCCCCTTCTTGAAAAGGATTCGTCCTCGAATCCGAACCTTGCAAAAGCCAAAGGAAGATGGAAGACAACATACTCCTCAAGATTGAGGGTTAGCACACACACAATAATAACCACATAATCATGCCAAGGATGAACAAATTTGTAGTACAACCACACATCAATAGTAATCATACATAGAGAGTACATACATGGGATTTCAACAAGGTGATTTCCCTAAAATTCAAGAAATAAGGGTAATATGAAGGAACTAAGGCTATAAGAATAGGGAACAAAGAGATAAAGCACATTAATTCCTCACTTCCCAAGAAAGTTCTACCTTTATTTTGACTAAGTGTAAGATGTAAAGTAAGGTCATTCCACCCTAGAGCCCAACTCTCTACACTAGTCTCCTTAAACAATGGTTTCACTACCAAGACATAATAAGAGGACACTACACCGGGGTCATAAACGAAGATATTCCTCAATTCATGGTCTACACATCCCTCTTGCCAACCCATTATAAACTTAAGCAACAACATACAAAGGGTTTCATGAGCAAAGAGGTCATAAGGAAAGGTATCACACAAGATATTTGTTACACCTTGAAAAATTTTCCGTTGATGCACAGTGAATAGACTACCGAAGAGCATGAAGTATACGGTATTTCAATAAGTAAGGAATGGCATTTGAAGACCCTAATTAAGATTCCAAAGACATTCGAGATAAGGGAAGAAAGTTTGCCAAGAGAAGGCAAGGCATACGATAGGTATCGGAAAGGCTTTATAAGTAGCAAGTTAATGATGACTTAATGATATTTTGGAGAAGAGTTATAACGTCCTTTAGATTGTTAATGAGATGCTAAATAAGTGTTAAGAAGGTTCCATAAGGATTGGAGATCAAACGAGACGACGGGAACAACTTCGGAGAAATCGTGGATTACACGGCCACTTCCACGGACCGTGTAACCTTATACGGACCGTGGAAGGGTCCGTATAACTCCCAGCAGAGATGGTGACTGGCTGGTGTTGAACCACGACCAGTTCCACGGACCATACAATGTTCCACGGACCGTGTAAGTGTCCGTGGAAGTCCCGACGGGCTGAATTATTCCAAGTCTATAAAGGTGATCCCAACTTCAGTATTTTCATTCTAACACTTCCCCACATCTCTCTAAAGTCTCTAGAACATTCCATACATTTTATGAACAAGAATACAAG
The DNA here is from genome assembly GCF_029784015.1 of Lycium ferocissimum. Taxonomy (NCBI): domain Eukaryota; kingdom Viridiplantae; phylum Streptophyta; class Magnoliopsida; order Solanales; family Solanaceae; genus Lycium; species Lycium ferocissimum. The sequence goes on from NW_026725914.1 coordinate 46,286, forward strand.
GGAAATCAAAGGTTCTTATCATCAAATCAAGTGAATCAAGTGTAAGAAACTCATCAAAGATCATCCAAGGCAAGGAATCCAAGTGAAGGTGAAACTAGGGTTTTTGCACAAAGTGAAGTGTTACCACTCAAGGTTCATTCCTACATCATCTAAGGTAAGTTTTATGAAATTTCCATGTTGTTTAGGGTATTTGAAAGTTGAAACACTTGGATTGCAAAAGGATATAGAAATGGGTCATGAATGTGGGAATAGTATCACTTTTGAATAGATGTTTGGAATGAGTTATGATTCTTGATACATTATGATTATAATCATGTTATAAATGATATTGAGAATATGGGATGGACATTGTATATGAATTAACGTAATGGCGTGATATGACCATGAATATGGATGAATCGAAGTGAATTATAAAGTAAGGATAATGTAGGTGAATAGAGGCTATTGTGATGATGTTGTGAATGTTATTATTGATGTTTGGGAGTTGATATATGATATGAAGGAAGTCGTATAAATAAAGGAGATGCTGTTCGATTTTCTCTAGATTTAGTCATGTATGCTAAGTTATCGATTATCTAAAATTAGTATGCACTCTAATGAAGGTAGAAACGTGAGCCCTGAAGAAGAGCGTGCAAGTGATAGAATAAGTTGAACGAAGAGGTATGTAAGGCTAACCCTTCTTTCATAAGGCATGGTTCTTTGGCCAATTATCTATCCTTCTATGAGCCTACGATATTCTCCAAAGATCCTATCTCTAAAAGCTACTAAGCTTATGATTCGCAATATGATACGATTGTACTAAGTTCCTTATATGACGAGTAATCCTTTAAGGATAGATGTGATGAACGACGATAGTAATAATGTTAAAGATGCTTATATGTATATGTGCCTATGTATGGCTATTATGAAACCCCGAGCTTATATGGCCGGGTATAATATAGTGAATATGTATATATTTATATATGATGATGCGCATATATATATATATATATATACGGATAATATATATATATATATATATATATATACCGCGCTTGATAGGGCATTTGGGTATGTGAAACACCGAACCTTGGTGGTCGGGTATGCTATATAAATGCTATGTATATGACATCAATATGAGTATGAATATGTTAAGTATATGTAAATGCTAAGTAAAGGCTATGTATATGATATAAACATGAGTATGAAAGGAAATATGAATACGAATACGAAAATGGATACGAAAGGTAAATGAATACGGATATAGATGTATGTACACAGATACGCAATAGAAATGGAATGTCCCTATTGAAAACAAGTAAGTGCTATGACGATGATACTATTATCTCCCATCCTATGCTATCTCATATGTTGTCTATTATGCTTTCATATTGATATTGATCATGCTTTACATACTCAGTACATTCTTCGTACTGACGTCCTTTTGTTTGTGGACGCTGCGTCATGCCCGCAGGTGGCCAGGGAGACAGTTTGATCCATAGCTTCATTATTCAGGGACTACATAGCGGGGCTCCATTTCATTCGGAGTTATAGGTTTCGGTATAGATTCTTTTGTGTACATATTTATGGGCACGGCGGGGTCCTGTCCCGCCTATATGATATGACGTATTCTTCTTAGAGGCTCGTAGACATGTGTATATGGTTAGATGTGTTTGGCCTTGTCGGCCTATATTTTGGGATATGGATATGTTAGCCTTGTCGGCTTATATACATTTATTTGGGCATAGTTGTTAATGTTGATATAAATGAATTATCGCCCAATGAGATTTGAATGATGATGAATGGAAAGTATGATTTAGTCATGTGGCTCACCTAGATAAAATGTAAAAGTATGTTAAGAGGTGCCCGGGTGGGTTAGCACCGGGTGCCCGTCGCGGCCCTCCGGTCAGGTCGTGACAATATTGTTAGCAATTTGTAGCCAAGTTTTACCCTCCTTTTCAAGATAATCCATTTTAGCAATCAAGTCAAATTCCCTCAAGAGGAGGTTTTTCTCATTAAGAAATGGATCATCATACCATAGTGGTTCTTTAATGACATTGTGATCCCCACGAATGGCTTCATTTTCAACATCACAAGACATAAAGTCATGCATTTCACAATCATCCACTATGTCACTATCAAGTAAATTATCATCCTTGAACAGAGTAGATTCAATCACAAGATCACATTCAAAACAAGCAAGTTCACTCTCAATAGGATCAATATCAACACAAGTGCTACCATTAGATGGACACAATTTACTCTTGCAAGAAGAATCAATATAGTCATCAAAAGGATCAACTAGTGTGTAAGCACTTTTCACCAAGACATTATCAATTAACAAAGGGTCACTAATTCCCCTACAAGGCAAAACTTTACCTCTACTCAATTGTTCATCAAGCACAAAGTGATCCACATTTGCTAAAGTAGAAGGGTTAGCTTTGTTACCTCTTTGTTGAAGCACATCACCTTTGTCAATTTGGTCAATGTCCTTGTATTGGCCTTCCTCTTTTGATGCAAGCCCATTTGCCTCAAGGCCATTCACAAGGATCCAAGCTCGGGAACTACAACACTTGCAAGGTCTATTTATGAAGCGGGAGGCTATTGAGTATACTTTTGATGAGCATCTTGGATCCCAAGTCCATTTGTTGATGAATATTGCTTGGGGAGAAGAAAAGGAAATGGAAAGTCATCACAATGGCTAAAAGAGGAAGAGTTGGCTATTCTTGCAAAAGGAGATTTCAAGATTTTGAAGAAAGAAGAATAGCCAAACAAGGCCCTTGTCTCATTAAGGGTGTTTATGTCATTTTACTATCTTTTATTTCTAGCATAGTATAAATAGTTCTCTTCTTCTTCATAGAAGACTTAGATTATTTTGATGAGAGATTGATATAATTCGAGTGGCATCAAGACCTTTTACAAGGAGCCAAGC
>NW_026725915.1:0-47996 GCF_029784015.1 Lycium ferocissimum
TATTCTATAAATGAAAATCTTATTTATAGGTATATGATTCTATCTGATGCTCTTCCCGATTAATTGGTGAATTGATGATTGTCATTTAATTTCCTTGATTCTGGCCGTCAATAACCGTTTCAAATATTACTGCAAATTTCATTTAATGCGCTATAAAGAGGGTCTTATCTGCTGTCTCCGTTGATGTTCTCACTGTTGACCCAATCTGCTGCCTTTCCGTAAATTCTATGCTCGGCATTACCATCTAATATTTATTCGTCATTGAATAGACTGACACATGTTGTCTGCATGTTGGTCCACGTGCAGGTACGTTTTTTACCTATACAATATCAAAGTCACATAAATAACAAGGCCGATCAAGAATACAACTTTTTTTTTTTAATTAAGGGCCACTAAGTGACCTTAGTGGTTGATATTTATTAAAATAATAAAGTAGCACAAAGCAAGAATAGAAAATAAAAGAAAAGGCCTAGTTGAATTATATTATCTCTTATAGTCCTACTTGATGATTGGTATTCTTTGCTGCCCTTATTCTGAGATTTGGTATTTGTTGCTTTTCCTCATTGATAATTTTCCTTCCTGCACTAGGCAGTTCAGAAAAATTATTAAAACTTATTGTACCTGCAAAATCAAAAGCTAGGTTAGTTGAAAAATCAGCCATCTTGTTTCCTTCTCTAAACACATGTTGTAATGTCACGTTATTGTCCTCCATCAAAACTCTTATTTTGTCAACTAATGTGGCAATACACCAAGGTGCTTTCCATTCTCCTTTAAAAATATTCCTTATCAGCATAGAATCAGTTTCAATAACCACTGGTAGGATCTTCTTTGTCACACAAAACCTTACTCCTTCCATCACTGCCCTTGCCTCAGCAATTACATTGGTAGTTTCCTCTATTTCCTTGCATTGAGCAAAAACTAGATCTCCTTTCCAATCCCTCACACAGAAGCCATATGAACTGGGTCCAGGATTCCCTCTTGATGCACCATCTGTATTGCATTTGTAACATCTATCACTAGGAAACTTCCAGTAAACAATTCTAGTATTAATCATAGAACTGTATCCTCCTAAGAAATTTACCATAACTGTCCATAGATAAGGGATGTTCTTTAGCCAGGGATACCTAGTTTTAGCTAAGTAAAATAGATTATTATTCACTTCATGCACCATTCTCTTCAAACTCACATTACCTCCATGTCTGATTGCATTTCTTCTTTTCTCATCATTCCCAAGTTATCATATTAGGTACCGCCTGCAGAATTGGCCTAAGTTTGCTCCCACCATGATCTGCTTCCCACCATAATCTGATAACTTGGTGAATTTGGATAAGATTTATATGCAAGCCTGCAGCATTTATGAAAATTCTCCATACTTCTTTTCGTTAAATTTGCCTGATACAAAAAGATGGTTAATTGTTTCTTCTTGTTGCGGAATAGAACAACAATAACATCTGGAAGCCACAGCTATTCTCATTCTCTTCAATTGATCATCTATTGGAAGTTTAAACATCCATAGTCTCCACATAAAGAATGATAACTTGAAAGGAATCCCAGTAATCCACATTTGCTTATAATCCCGTTGCTCTGCTTCTCTATGCCTCAGAATATTCCAAGCACTGTTTACAGTGAATTCACCTGTGCTAGTTGGCATCCACCAAGGTTTGTCCCAATATCCTTGTAGCTGCTCAATGTGGATATCAGATTTAATGAACTCCACAATATCTGCTGGAAAGGTTTCTTGCAACATATCTTCCTTCCATCTTTCTGCTTGTATTAATTCCACCACTTCCTCTAGTTCCTCATTAAGTGGAAAATCAGATGGAACCACATAATGTAAAGCTCTCAATTTTGTCCAATTTTCATACCAAACATTTGAAGACCCTGCTTTTATTTCCCACCAGTTTTCATGTTCAACAGCTTCTCTTGCCTCTAGCATCTTCTTCCATACCTGTGTTCCCCCTTTCTGTTGTATCAAAGTAGGGATTACCTTTTTACAATATTTGTTCTACATATAATTTGACCAAAGTGTATTGGTAGTTCTGAACTTCCATCACAATTTCGCAAATAAAGCATTTGAAACATCAAAAAGAGATTTAAAACCCAAACCTCCTTCTTGTGTTGGTAAACATATATTTTCGCAAGCTGACCAATGTTTACTTTTCTCATCTTCCTTATTACTCCAAAAATATTTTGAAAAAATCTTATGGAGTTCATTCAAAACAGACTTTGGAGGAGCCAATGTAACTACTATCTTCAAACAAGGAATTTAGCAAGACACTTTTGATCAAAATAGACTTTCCCCCAAATGATAGCAATTTTCCTTTCCATGAAAGAATTCTCCCTTTCACCTTCTTGATAAGTTCAGAATAGAACACCTTCCTCTTCTTTGCATGAGTGATGGGACAACCAAGATAAGTAAAGGGAAACTGACCATTAGCAAAGCCAGTAAGTGTGCCCACTGATTGAATTAGCTCACTTCTCACTTTAGCATACATGTAATAAGAACTTTTGGTTCTGTTAATGAGTTTTCCAGATGACTGCTCACATTTTCTCAACACTTCTATGATGCTCTTCAGGGATTATATGGTTGCTGATACAAAAATGATTGTATCATCAGCATAAGCTAGATGATTTAAAGGAGTAGTTCATTTAGGCATCCCATACCCTATGTAACTACTATCTTCAAACAAGGAATTTAGGGCTCTTGACAGAACTTCAGTAGATAATAGAAACAGTGATGGAGATAGAGGATCCCCCTGTTTCACCCCTCTAGTTGATTGAAGAAACGTGTAGCTTGTCCATTTAATAAAATAGAGTACCGGTTATTTGCAATCAATCTCCAAATTATGTTGATCTAGTGTTCAGCAAACCCCATCTTCCTCAATACATGCATAAGGTATTTCCAAGAAACCCTGTCATATGCCTTGGCCATATCCAACTTTATAATTACATTAGCAGGCTTGCCTCTCAATCTGATATCTTAAACTATCTCCTGGGTGAGGAGAATATTTTCAAATATACTTCTTCCTTTTACAAAACCTGACTGGTTTATTGAAATCAGAGTAGGCAAAATACATACCAACCTATCATGAACTACCCTTGAGATCACTTTGTTAATAAAATTTGACAGACTAATTGGCCTTAAGTTTGAGAAATTTTGGACAATTTGCTTCTTTGGTATTAATACTAGATTTGTGTGAGTGATGGATTTTGGTAGAACGACTCCATCAAATAATGCTAGTACAATTCCATGAACATCATCTTAACTAGATCCCAACATTTCTGATAGAACATCCCTGTAAACCCATCCGGTCCACCGGTGCTATCTCTATTTAATTCAAAAACTACCTGTCTTACTTCTTCCTTTGTTGGATATCTGCATAATTCCATGTTTTGCTCATGTGAAACCAAGGTAGGGACATGATTCAGTAGTAATGATACATCTGCCTCCTCTTCTTGAGAAAACTGATTTTTAAAGAATATGGCTTCTTCAGAAATCAGTTCTTTAGACTCCAACCAAGTACCATTACTATCCTGGATTCTGTTCAGATGTAATCTTCTCCTTTTTCCAGTTACATGGTTATGGAAAAAACTTGTGTTTCTGTCTCCTTCTGTGTACCAAGAAAAACCAGCCTTCTGTTTCCATTACTGCTTTTCCAAACTAAGGTATTTCTTCAGTTCTGCATGTGCCTTCTGAAGAATAACTTTGTTTGTAATATTAGGTTCCGACTCAGATAATAGTTCCTTCACCTTTACTACCTCCTCTCTTATAGCCAGCTATTTAAAAATATCACCATAGGTCTCTCTGCTCCAAGTAGTTAAAGCCCCTTTAAGATTTTTAAGTTTCTGTTTAAAAACCAAATAAGGGGATCCAACAAAATCTGTCTTCCAATTATGTCGCACTACTTCTTTGAAAGTAGCATGCTGCAGCCAGAAATTCAAGAATCTAAAAGGTCTAATAAAATTAGTCACCTCTTCTCCACAAGATAGAATCAAAGGGGCATGTCTGATCCTGTCTTTATGAGATGTTCCACCTCAATTTGAGGAAAAACTTCCCGAAAAGAATAGTTTTCTAATATCTCGTCTAACCTTTTAAAGATACAATCATCAACTGTTCTACCGTTCCACCATGTGAATGGACTTCCTTTAAAGCCCAACTCAAAAAGCTCACATGAATTAATACAAAAAGCAAAGTCTTCACACTCATTTAAAGTAACTGGGAGACCCCCTAGTTTTTCCTCTTTTGAAATAATAACATTAAAATCTCCTCCCACTATCCATGGTAGCTCCATTGTTATTGCCAACGGGAATAAATCCTCCCATAAAGCTTGCCTTTCCCCTTCATCACATTTAGTATAGACAAAAGCTGCAACAAGGTCTTTGCCCATATCTTGATAATTCAACTTCAACGTAACCTGTTGATCAGTGCTCATCATGACTTCCCATTGAACTGCTTCATCCATAAAAACCCATATCTTTCCATTTTGATTTACAATAGCAGATGCCATTCCTAGTTTTCTCTTGTACTTCTCAAGATGTCTACTATTTTGAAAAGGTTCCATCAGAGCAACAATAAAAAACTTGTATTACCTTTGTAACATGACGAGTCTTTGAAAAGCCTATTGTGTGTTCACTAATCTAACATTCCAAATTAAAGCTTTCAACATCATTTGGATTTTGTAGCAGCATTTCTCTTTGGATTTAACCTCTTGGTTTGTAAGTTCTCCTAATTCTTAGATTTTTTAACACTTTTGGCTAGCACTTTTGGAGATATATCGGCTTCCTTAGCAATCTTCTTGAGTCTGTTTGCATCTATTTCAGCCTCCTTATCTTCTTCAAGACTGTTTAATTCTTCCATTGCCACATTCATCTCATCTTCTGTGATCTTATGTGCAACAATGTCTTGTAATTTTGCATTAGTATCTCATGCAGTGTTTCATGTACTGTTTGTTGTTTTATATGCTCCTCTGTGCTAGCTGCAGCTAATTGATTATTTTGTGTAACCATCTGCTCCATCATTCCCTGATCCTTAGCTGCAATAAATTGATTCACGCCTACTGTTTGTGTTGACAAATTTCTCTGCTCCATCACCCCAGGGCCTTCATTAATTTCAATGTTGCATATCAGTTCATTACCATCTGGTGGTTTCTCCACATACTTGTCTGGTGGTTTGTCCTCCATGTTGTTCTCCCCCATACAAGTGTTTCCCTGTATTTGTTCACTATGTTGCTCTTCATTATTCCTAGAATCCCCAACTTGAGATGAACAAGGTGATATCAGGTAATTATATTTCTCTTGTTGTGATCCCTGATGACTACCTGCTTCACTTTCAGTATGTACATCCATTAGTTGTTTGCTCTCCTCTACTTATGTATCTGTAATGGCTTTCTTTGTAGTATGTATCTCTGAATTATCCTCTGATTCATCACCCTCTTTCTCCTCTACTTTGCCTCCCCATTTAGTAGCTTCAGTATCTCTTTGGATAAATGGTGTTTTTTTGTATCAACTTCCTTTTGGTGAAGCACTCACTACAAGAAAAAATATATTTGGCAACAGAATCAATTTTGTTGCCATAGATTGATTATTGTTGCAAAAAGTACTTTTGGCAATAATTTTTTTTTTGTTGCATAGACTTTCCCAACGGCTGTTATTGCAACGACGTGCAACAACTTTTTTTTTTTTGGCCAAAAGTACTTTTTGCAACTATAATCAATACTATGGCAACAATAAAACTAAGTTGTTGGCAAGTATTAAATTTTTTGTTGCCATATCTGTACTTTCTTGTAGTGACTTTACCAAAAGATGCTTCCACCCAAATTTTAGAACTTTCCTTTTCCTTTTTAGACTTATGTACTTCTGCTGCTTCTTTGTGAATGTTATGTTTTGCTATTTCATCATTGTTTGTTGTGATCTCTATCACTGAATCCTCAGTAGCTTGTTTTTCCTCTTTTATAATCTCTTCTCCTTCATTTGATAGGGCATCATATTTGTTTTGAATGCAGACCTGAGAGCTTGGAACAGTCACGTTTTGATCCTTATTGTCAACGTTCTTCTGTTTGTCCTATACATGAGCTTGATTATTTTTGGTATTCCATTGTGCAAGATCTCCCACAACTTTACCACTAGTCAGCATTCTTGGAGGAAAGTTATTTCCCCTACTTTCCTTAATTCTTTCCTTTGTTACAGTATCTTGATCCTTTGATTCATCCTCTTTGTTCTCCCTTTTTTCTTTCTCAGTTCCTTTGCCCTTAGACTTGGTGTTTCCCTCCTTTACTTTCATTTGTTCAGGATTTAGAATTCTGCATTCCCTTTCATCATGTCCCTGCAGTTTACATTCGAAGCAATACTTTGGCAAATAGTCATACCGGATGTTCACAGCGACAACCCTTGTTTCACCATTTTTCTCATCTTCTATGTCCATATGGACTACCTTTGGTAGATCTTGCCTAGATCTACCAAAACTTTCACCCTTGCACAATGGCGGGACGCGTTTTATTTATTGTAGCAACATCTAAATGTAATGGTGTACCTACTGCAGATGCAAGAGAAAATAATGATTGTTTTACATAATACATAGGCAAAAGATGGGGGAACGATATCCAAGCCATTACTTTTGTGGTCTCTTCTTAGACTTTAAACTTAGCATCATAGATTAGGGGTCTCATTTGATAATATGTACCATCTTTTGAGTTGAGAAAGTATGAACCCTTGGAAGTAAGGTTTATGTAATCTTCCCTCAAATTCAAACGAATCAAAACATACCCCTTTCATACCACATTGTGTTGGTATGATCTTCCTTAATTCATCAAGTTCAGGCCATCCATATGAAAATTTGCCTACAATAGCATATTGTAGGTTTTGAATAACATTCATACGTTCCACTTCATTCTCCGTCCATTTAACTCTAGGTTCCCCGTTAACAAAAGTCACAGGTTTCATTTCTATTGGCTCGACTCCTCGTATATATTCATTAGATCTGCCAGTTTCAAAGTATTAGCATATCCTGTTTGATTTTGATTATGGAATTTTGTAGTGGTGATGGGATTTTGGTGAATCAACGATGGGAATTCCGTGATAGAGGCAACATTTATAGGCAAACCAATCCCTGGGGAAGGCTGGCCGCCGGCCGTGGAGGCCATGTATGGCAGTTCTCCTTTAGGTTTAGGGTTTTAGGATCACAGAGATGTAGAGAGCGTTAGGTTTAGCGTAAAAAACGTCAGGGTTATTTTAGGCTCCCTTCGTCCCAATTTATGTGATACACTTTCTTCTTTAGTCTGTCCCATAAAGAATAATGCATTTTCTTATTTAATAATAATTTAACTTTAAACTTTACCTTTTACGCTTAACGAAATGATCTATAATCACACAAATATCTTTGGCTTATTTTAGACCACAAGATTCAAAAGTCTTCCTTTATTTCTTAAATTCCGTGTCCAATCAAACTATATCACATAAATTGAGACGGAGGGAGTATATCTTTTTAAAGTCATTACACTAGACTAAACCTTTCATACCTCAGAGTTTATTAATCAAATTTTTTAATATAAACTAAAGAATCAGACAAATGATGAACTTGAGAGTTACCAAGGCCTTAGGAAGCAAGTAGCATTGGTAACTTTCAAATTCATCATTTGTCATTGATTCTTTATTGTGCATTATTAAAATTGGGATTTTTATACTATACTATACAATAGCCCAAAGTATCCCAGTTAAAAAAAAAAATTTAATCTTTATTTGGAAAAGGGCTAAAATTGTCCCAGATCTATTGAATTTAGTAGAAAAGTATCCTCCGTCCATCTATTGAGCCAAAAATGTTCCCCGTTGTTTCCTTTTTGGGCCAAAAATGCCTGTAAAGTTAACAAACGATTTAAAATAAAACGGAATTCGATTTGGTTAAAAATGCCCGGCCTTATAACATTAAATCACCCTCAACTCGCTAAAATAAACACGTTTTTAAAAAATAAGTACTTTTCTACACTATATAATTTGTGTATAAACAGTATGATAATATACATTAATTATATGATTATTATACACTTGTCGTGTACCGCAAAGGGTTACAACTAGGCGTGCGTAACTCTTTTAGCGGCCGCCTAGCTAAAACTGCAAACTTCCCATTAAAATTTTATTGAATTTTTGTGTGCTTGGCCCATGAGATAGTCACACCGTTTATCATAGTATCAAAGCAGGCAGAAGTTTGGAGTTCGAATTTTATTGCTACCCACTATTTAATAATGAAGCTATTTCCATGTTTTGGGCCGGGGAAGAAGAGTCAAGCAAACACATATATAAGAAGGCATGTTAAAAATAAAATCAAGTAAATGAAAATTTGCTCTGTTTAACCACTTAAATTACATTTTAAATGCGACGATAATACACTTCAATAATACTGAGTATGCAAACGTTCTCTATGAAGAAAGCTGTTCTCGGGTGTGTTCGGTATGAAGGAAAATGTTTTTCATGAAAATTATTTTCTAGGAAAATAAGTGAGTTTCTTATTTTTTTTTTTATGTACGTAAACAAAAAATATAATTCTAAAAGCACTTTTAAATAATCTAGATAAAAATTATGGGACGTGGGCGTGGAGGTAGGGACATGGGGTGGTGGGGATGTGGAAGGAGAGATTGGAGATGAGGTGTGTTGGAGGGTGAGTAGGACACAATCAATATGGAATGCCATTTGTGGAGCTTGTTTTCTCTACATTCATAAGGAAGTCATTTTCCTCATTTTTAAAAAACTTGTTTTCCTAGAGAAAATGTTATCCAAAATTTTGGCCAACCGAACTTGAAAAAATTGAAAGATATTTTCCAAAAAATATTTTTCTCCATACCGAACACACTCTGAAAACAAACAGTACATGGTTAGCAAGTTGATCGAAGGCCATGCTGCCGTTTCTTTCTAAAGGATCCCTTCTTGATGGCTTACTATTAGCATCCCTGGTGGTCAGGATGACTGCAGTAATTAACAAGCATGCTATGGCAGAAATGGAATAAAAACCGACAACAAGGCATGGGGGAGAATAATGTGATTGAAGGGCACACCATGCTGATCAATGGTGGTTACTTGTTAGGAATTGAAGTGAACTAGCTAGTCAGGAACCAAATGGCTGCATTCTTCCCGAGGAGTCATAATACTGTTAGGGGTCGTTTGGTATGATGGATAAGCAAAAATAGTTCTGGGATAAAAATTTAATACCATCTTATCTCACGTTTAGTTGGGATAAAACCACGGAATAACTAATCCTGGGATTAGTTATCCCGGTATTAGAGTGTTATTTTATCCCACATAGAGGGTGGATTAACAATCTCTGGATTAGTTATCCCGGGCAGAGGCGGAGTCAGGATTTGAAGCTTGCGGGTTCGGGATACTAATTCTTTAAAGTTACTGGGTTCTAAATTAATAATTAGTACATATTTTACAAAAAGTTTAATACAAATATATGGATCGGACCAAAGCTACTGGGTACGGCCGAACCCACGCCCGAAGGGCTAGCTCCGCCCCTGATCCCGGGATAACTTGTTCCCCAACCAAACGAGCCTAGAGAAACATCTTCATTTCTCTGCTGGATGTCAGAAATTAGAGGGGTTTCTCCCTCTGTGATCGGCTTCCTTTCCATGATTCGATCATTCCACTATTGTGTAGTAATAAACTATATTCCCTCCGTTTTAGTTTAATTATGTGAACCTTTTCGGAGTACGAGGGTCAAATTTTATAACTTTGACAGTAAATTTTGCCATAAATTTTTTAAATTTGTGGAAATAAAATTATATATTTAGAAACTACATAATAATTACTATTAGACATGATAAATTATAATTCAAAAAATTCCAAAAAAGTGTAAGAAAAACATGGTCAAAGAACTACCTCGTAAACTCCCCAAATAGTAATAGGTTCGAATAAATTGAAACAGAGGGAGTATATCTTTAATAATAAACTTCATCAGTTCGAGCCTTTATGGAGTTACCGTCTTTGATAAGGAGTGTTTTACCTGCTAAGCGGGATTTCCTGGCCCTCAATCGAGCTCCAAAGTAGGCAAAGGCGAAGCTGAAGGGACGGGAGGGGTTCATCCAACCTCCTTTCACTAGAAAATCACAATATATATATACACGGTCAAAAAAGAAAGTTATATGTAAATAACAGACCCTCTTTGATGAAAATTCTGCCGCCGCCCCAAGGTGAAACCAAATATATCTCCTTGTTCAATGTCTTCAATAAGAAGCTTTTGGGTCAACGTTCTTCTATATATTAGGGGTGATCTAGTAGCCCGTTACGGATTTACGCGAATTAAGGATTTTTTTGCCAAATGACCCTGTATATACATTACGTATTAAATTTATTAAATACTCATAAATATTAGACTTTGAATCCAATTATTATTATAGTATTAACTTGATATCATTGTAAGAATTGATAAATTTTAAATCTTGAATTCGCCTCTAGTGTATATTATCTCCTTTCTTGTTTCTTTTTCATTTTTATGTTACCTTGATTTAGAAGTACTCTCTCCGTCTATTTTTACTTGTCTTGTATACTAAAAATACATGTCCTTTTTTACTTGTCCACTTTGAAAAATCAAGAGATAATTTACCATTACATATCTATTTTATCCTTACTATTAATTATTGGGTTGGAAACTTCAATGAATTGTTAGTGGCTGCACAATTTTTAAAGTATATCTAATTAATTTTAATCATTCGATGACTTAGTAATAAATAAGGGTAATTTTATCAAATTGTTATTTTATTTATAACTCCTTAACGAGTGTGTCAAGTCAATACAGTATAAGTAAAAATAGACGGAGGGAGTATAATGCATGTCAGCCTGCAGTAGCCCGATAAAGTGTCAGGCCAACCCCCTTAAAAGTACTCTTCTGTATCATGAAAAACAGAAATAAGAATTCTTTAAAATAAATGAAGAACTTAATTATGTTGAATCAGAATGAGGTTTACCGAAGAGAACAAGATTTCCGACGGGAGGCTGGAGGTGCTCTCAGAATGGATAGGCTAGACCTCCCATCTTTCAGAATAAGAGCTTCAAAACATTCAGGATGGTATTTTGAGCCTCCTTGAATGATCTTACTGTTAGGCATGCTCAAAATAATCTGAATCCATGCCTTTTTGCTAAAGCTTTCCTGTTGGACTGTTCTTTGTTTATGCATAGGCATCTGTTAGCTTCCCTTAGGCTAGTAGATAATGTTTTCTTTTTGCGGCTAGAGTTTGATTTATCATCCTCAAGCTTTAGGAAGTTAGGTTTTATGCCCCCCTCCATGTTTGTAATTACTTTTGTTTTTAATGGACAAGATAGGTCAAGGCCAAACCCCCCACCATCTCAAGTGTAAAGAACTTGGGCTGATGGATATAAGGGGGGAAAAAAAGGCTCAAATACGTAATCGAACTATTATCGCCCGTTACCAAAATGACTCATCCATGCCATTTTCATTAACGCCAATTTTATAATACTAGATATGACACGTGGCCTCTAATTCTACGTCGTTTAATTAAACCAGTCTCATTTTAAATCTCAAATTAATAAAAAATTCGACTCATACACCCTACCCACCCATAACCATAATCTAGTTGGAGGCCACGTGTCATATCTGATATTATATTTTTTTTTTTTTTAGCAAAACAACTAGCATGATACTAGTTGTGAATTTATTGATAAAGAGAATCTGTACAGAGATATAAACGAAATAAGGCCAAAAGTGCCTAAGAAGTGAAATAAGCAGCCAAAGCATCAACTCTAGTCTAACTGCATCATATCTGGTATTGTAAAATCAGCGTTAATAAAAAATGATATGGATTAGTCATTTTGATAATGGGCGATGACATAATGAGCCATTTCCGAAAAAAAAAAAAATTATGCTTGAAAATGCACGAGGCAACCACTTACTACCAACTTGGGCTGGAGCAACAGCTAGTGGAACAGTACATGAGTTGACTATTGATATATGGTGTTTAATACTCCTTACAAAAGGAGTCAAATTAACTTTACCCCTTTACTATGAGAAAAGGAATAATGCCCCTTGAAAGTTTAATTTGCTCCGTGAATGTATACTTATCGTAAATTAGTAATTAAGATTTGTAGTAACATTTATACTAGAATGGGAAAAGACCAACTTTTTCCCTCAACTGTAGGGAATATAATCAGGGACGAAATTGTTTCATTTCAGGTAGTTCAGGGGAAATATAATCCGGGCATGTGAGATTTCAGTCATCATCAACAACAACAACATAAGCTGTTTGATTCCACATGTGGGGTGTGGGGATTGGAGGGTGCATGTATGCAAACCTTATTCCTGTCTTTATGCGTGGTAGAGAGAAATGTTTCCGACAGTACCCTCGGCTCGAGAAAAGCATTTTTCAAAATAGGTTTGAAAAATACAAGATCAATAAAAAAAAAGTTGTGATAAAAATATTGAAGAAAAGAAAAGTATTGAGAGTAAAAATAGTAAAGATAATCAAAGTAAGAGAAACAACAATAGTAATAAAATTGAGAATAAGATAATGATGTTATAATAATAATAATAATAATAATAATAATAATAATAATAATAATAATGTTTACTTAACAAAAATAAGTATTGGTAAGAAGAAGATAAGGTGCTCTAAAGTAGAACCACACGCTTCCACCCAAAAAAAAAAGGAAGAAGAAGAAGAGAAATTGCTCGATTGATTACTAACCTTCCACCCCTAATTCTCGATTCCATGTACTCCTAAAAACAACAAGATTCTTTAATGAATCAACAAAAAGAAATATAAAATAAAAGAACATACATGGGAATTCTTCCTAGAATTACGGGATTGCCAAATATATTGAGCAAAGAAACATAAATACTTTTAGAAAAGAGGCTTTTCCCATCGCAATTAGTGGAAAACTTGTGTTATAAAACATGATTTTCCCAGCTCATTTCCACTGAATCAGCTCATTGGGAAAACACATGGTCGGAAACAAGTTCTTATTGAAACGTTGAGGAACTTCTTAATTTTTCCTTGTGAAACACTAAGTACTATTTTTCTAAGTACTATTTTTTCTTTTTTTTGCTGATTCAATCAAAATATTTGTGAAAATAGCCATTAAATATTTTTCAGTAGGAAATTTCAATGAAAAAATAGTGATTTTTTAATAGTCATGAAACATGCATTATTCTGACCATGGTTAAGATTCAATTTTTATTATTTAAATAGAGACAATTAATATCAAAATGAGATATATCGTTCATCTAAGTAAGAATTTAAGAAAATAAAAATAATGAGAAATAGAGAAGTCAAATCTCTTAAATTGTATCTAAACTTTTGAGGCTCACCCTATTGACCAACAATGCTTTGTTGGCATATACGTTGACTACATAAATCGACTTAGAGGGCTGCCTATTTTAATTGCTCAACGGCTTTTAAGCTTTTTTCTATTTTTGTAGTATTTGAAAAATATAAAAAATGCTTTTAAGCATTTATTTTTAGGCAAAAAAAGAATAAAAATAAATTAAAAGCCACAAGTTGGGTATGCTTTTTAATTTATAAGCTACTTTTAAAAAGTCAATCCAAACACCCTCTTAATTAAACTTGTGACGGAGCAACAACTCGTGGAGCAACATGAGTTAACTATTGATTATGTGTTTAATACTTCATTTGGCTTTATTTTTCATTTATTTTATTGGACACAAAATTTAATAAACAATGGAATTTTTTGAAATTTAGATTCTTAAATATACTGTAATATATGTATGATTATAAAAATATAGAAATTTTATGCTTTTAAATATATTTAATATTTGTGGCTATAAATTTTATCATTAAAAAAATATAAACATACACCATTCTTTTTACGGACGAATAAGAAATATTATCTAACAAAATGTAACGGGGCTCCTGTCACGCCCGAAACCCGACCCTGGACATAACGGGCATCCGATACTATAAAGAACACCGGAAGCACCTTATGAATCAATAAACATCAAGTCCCCTTTTAGTAATCTTTCATTACTCATTCCAACAAATTATAAATAGCTAATTGATCATGATCACAGTTATGAAATAAAACAGCGGAAGTCTAATATAAATGTAGCGTCATAAGAACGTAGCAACACCCAATGAGTCAAACAATGACTTCAACAACTACTCACAGTATTAACATTTATCTATGAAGCCTCTAAGATGATAGATAACGAATAGCCTAACTTCGGGACGCAGCCCGCAAATTAAAAGCAATAACTAAGATAGGGGTGTCCCACGAATAAGGGTGTGGGCTCACCAATAAGTCTGAAAGTAGCAAGCTCTCCTAGTTCGCACGCATATCACGAACTTGCTCCTCTACGTTACCTGACACACCATAAAAAACAACAATGGTATGCCTGAGAACTGGGTACTCAATGAGTGTCAAAAGGCCAATAGTTAATAAACAAGATAAGATAGAAAAAAATCGGTAAAGCAGTATCTATGCAATAATTTAAAATCCAGAGTCAGAGTAAAACATTAAACTTAACAAAAATCATCAAAGAGAAACCAATAACAAAGAATACCCCATGTTTAACTCACTTACCGTTTACCACATCAAGTCTTTCACTTACGAATCCGAAATCATCAACAAGCCAACTTATGAATAACCAAAGAATCAATACATGCCAACTCACGGGCGAACAATCATTCGATACACCGGAGTTATTATCCCACGGGGGCTAATCGTTCTCTGGACTAACACAACAATAGATGCACCGGGCTACACACCTCGGAGGTCAACCGTCCTCTGGACTGACACAACAATGCTCAAAAGCGATACGTTAGGATCCATAATGGGTAATCGTCCTTTAGACTAGCACAGCTTGCCCATACAGGCCCAAACACAATCAAATACTCATCAACCGAACCATCAATCATGGCTTATAGCCAAATTTATTTCTTAAGTCATCTTCTCACAATAGAGGTATTTCAAGTAACAATAAATTTAGAAATTGATGTCCAAATCATTCATTCAAGTTCAAGAAACCCGTCCAAGGAAAACATGTTTAAAGTTCCAACCTCTAGAGAAATAAGTTTAATCATCCATATTAGGGAAAAACATATTTATCACGATAGTATAATTCGTATAAGGTTCAATGTGGGCTTGACCCTACACGCTCATGACCTTGTTAAAATATCATCTTTTATTTTGAAAACATGTTCAACAAAAAACAACCACCAAAGTAGCATTTTAACTAGTACAAACAATCAAAGTAGAAATCTCAAACATCAATCATGCTTTCACAACTTAAACGTACTTCAAAGAAGATTTTCGAAAAATAGACATACATCCAAAACGTTTTCAAAAAAAAGTATACATACCTCAATTCCCTCTAAAAGCTAGCAAATGGGTTTTTTCGAGGTTCAACAATCACTCTACAATCGATTTAGATGAGAAAGATTAGAACTTTACACTTTTCTTTTGAATTCCCACCCTTTTTGAAAACTAGGGTTTTTAAGCCAATTTTGTGTTCTTGCTTTCATACGATTCACCCATGGATTCTAATGGTATATAGACGATATATAAACCTAAAACAATCCCCATAACTATATTAAATTTCATAAACTTACCTTACAACGAATTCCCAACAATTTTCCTCTTCCACTGTTCTTGGATTGAATTTTCACAATCTATGGAATAGGTGAGGTTTCTAGTGTTAATCTTCGTTAGGTTAAGGTAAAAATCAGAGGAATTGATCAAGAACTTACCTAAGATGTGTTGGGGAAGCCTTAGGGTTGTTTGCTCTCAAAAAGTCATTCTTCAAGGGTTTTCTATGAAGTTGGAATGTCTGATAAATGAAATTTCGAGTTAAGTGTTGAATTTATAGGATGGGGCATTTCGACCCTACACCTCGCTGAGCGAGGTCTATAGCATGACCCTATCTCACTTTGAGCTTAGCTCAGCGAGCTCCTAGGTCCATTTTATACTTAGCCAGTGTTTCTGAAAATTTTCATTTTGGGACCCTACAGCTTGCTTCGCGAGGTCTATAGCATGACCCTATCTTGCTTTGAGCTTAGCTCAGTGAGCTCCTAGGTCCATTTTCACACTTAGTCAAAATTTTACATTTTTCAACTTTGTCGACAGCGTTCAGTAAAATGGGCATAACTCCTAGCGCTGAGCTCCGTTTGATTCTACCTTAAATGGATGGAAAGGTATTTCAAAGATCTATAACTTGGGCATAAGTCAGGACTATCACAAACTTAGACGATTTTCAAAACTCTTACGAACTTCACTATTTGGTTTGACTTCAAAACAACTATCTTTCACTCAAAATTCATTCCGAAAAGTTCATATAGCTAATATGTCACATCAACACTCATTCTACATATTCACACCTAACCCGAATTTATAGAGTGTTACATTATCCCTCTCTCAGGATCATTCGTCCCCGAATGAAAGTCATGGCCTAAATTTTTTCACTAAACCTCAATTTTTTTAGAATTTCTAGAGTTTTTTTGCAAGACGGTCTATTCCCAAAGAAAACATATCAACCAACCACCCAAAGAAAACGACCTGACCCTCAAGGATTCCCCACAACTAGATCATTCAAGCCTAAACACAAAAGGAGGAATTCATACCTCTAGTCTACACCTTCGCAAGAATTCAATAATCAAAGGTTCGGCACATACGAAATAGAAAATAAGTGAGTATTATGGCATGAGTGCCATTAACGGCAACTAGATGGTAACTAAACCCTTCGAGTTTATTTTGTAAGTCTTACGATACGAAATAAGTCTACCTCATGGTTTAACGATATCACTCTTCCACTCTATAATGGGTTCATCAGGAAATTCAAGCCTAACTATTTTGATTAAAAATCTAGAGTTTCATAACACTTGGAAAGCCAGTCTAACCCCAATCACATCAAAGTTCACCATTTCTAGTTCAAACAAATCACTAGTAGTCTCATGGCCCTTAACTACAACTACAAAGTCTCTATAGACTCTAGATGCAATAACGGGGACACCAGCAGAGGTATCAACAGAGAAGGTTCTAACAATATTTCGGGCTCCACCCCAAAATCAAGGGCAAAGTACTGAGTCACATAAGAAAGATTTGAACCCGGATCTATTAACGAATATGTATCAAAAGAACAAATAGTAAGACTACCAGTCTCAAAACATCAGCGACCACACCTTACTATCACCACCAAACACCTACTACAGAATTCCAAGCGACTTTGTACAATCCATCAAATTATGCAGCAAAACCAATGTGCCTTTGTTACACCCCTTTTCATCCCGAGGGACAAATGAGTTTTATTATTAAAATGGTTTTTCCAATTAAAGTAATGTTTTGAGAAGAGATTATTTAATTTAGAGAATCGCCACTTGGAATTGAGTTTTGGTGTTCCAAGTCACCTTATGAATCCCTAATCAAAAGGAAATGACTCTATTTTTTATTGATATGTGAAAACAAAAGACCGGGTAAGGAATTCTGTTGATCGGAAAGAAGGTGTTAGGCATTCCCCGAGTCCCGTGGTTCTAGCACGGTCACTTTTATCGACTTATATTTGGCTAAAATTAATCTTGGATAAAACGTTTTGTCTTACTTGCTTAATTACCTAATATTAGCTTAGAAATGTGACTTATATTATCGGCTTAGGAGCGTAACTGCACACAAAGCTTCTTTTTAAATTATTAAGAGTTGACCAAGGAGAGTATCCGCACACATGGTTAAACTCAAATTGATTGCACTCTTCTCACAATTTTGAGTTAAAAATGGGGTCAAGGAGGGTAACCCCACACGAGATTCTTTGGGTTTGTTGATTTTCCCTAGCCAAGGAGAGTAACACACACATGACCCCCACATTTTATTAGTAGAAAGTCAACGAGCATAACCACGCACATGCACCTTTTGCGTTGTTAATTGATGTTTAACCAAGGACCGTAACCGAACACATGGTCAACATTTTAAGCCCTCCTAAGAGCATCTATCGTTAAAAGGATTATTTGTCTCTTAAATTCGAGATGCTTTTTCTTTATCGTTTTCACTCTTTTCTTTTCGGTTCGCAACAAGCTTGGATTAATTCGTAACCCATTTCGCTCCCTTACAAATTTTTTTGCCACTCTTTTCTTTTAATTTTGGAACGGAATGTAATAAATTTATAACCATCACTAAAGAAAAACATTTAAATAAATTTGTTTCATGCCCTTAATCACAAATTATCATGACCCAATTTGACATAAGTCGTGCGGGCACTTACCTTTCTCACCTCGGTAAGCAAACCCTCAACCCAATGCTAAGTAAAGAAGTAAATAAATAAATCAAGCAAGCAGAAAGAATAAATATAGAATAAGTCTCAAATCATCTATATAAGATAAAGTGCGGAATACTAAATACAACCCCATAGATCTGGTCTAGTCATACAAGAGCACTAACTAAATACTACAAGTCTGAAAGATGATAAAGACTCATAATACAACTGTCTCGGAATAGGAGTAAGACAAGTAAGTAAAGAAAAGAACATCCGGGCAGCGGCCGTCATCGTGCTCACCCTGGAATGACTCTACAGCAGCCTCGCCAATCAGCCACGAGGGGAAAGAGTGGAACCTGTCTAATACTCTATATCCATAAAAGAATGCAGCAAGCGTAGGTCAGTATAAAACAACGACACTGGTAGGTATCACCGGCTGACTAAGCATAGCTAACATAATTAAGACAATAAAACAGGATAGGCAGATAAAACAATAAGTATAAGTCAAACAAAATCGAAGCCAAGTACACGTCATCGCCTAAGTAGAGCATCTAATCCCAAATGTGGCCAAATCTCAATATATCAAATCAGAATCCAACATCACAAGTACAACACCAAATCATCTCAAAGTAAGCCGTGATGCAATGCAATGCATAATGTATGGATGCAATGCAATGCCATGCAAATGTTGTGTACACATGTACTCCGGACGAAAATATTGACATCTCGGTAGCACAACCCAAGGTGTCTCGCGAAGTCTAAGTTTCACCCATCCAGGATCTTTGCCCAACAGACAGACAGGACCCCGGATCTTTGCCCACGGGGGGTTCTCACCGGCACCACCCTGGGGGACCCGCGGAGTCCATGCACTTACTCAATCCACGATTCCGGAATGAACATCGGATATCGGACTGTCACGACACTTAAGTAAAAGCGTTTTCATCAAGTATCAATTCACTCAATCTACGATTTCGGGATGAACATCGGATATCGGACTCTTACGTCACTCAAGTAAAAACCGAGCCCAGCTCATCACAGTGTTTCATCAAGTATCATCAAGGTATCATCAGTGCATCATGAATGGATGAGAATGCGTGCAATGCATGTGTCAACATCAATAATCTGATCAATATCACAAGTACCAACATGGGTACGCCAACAATATAATCAATGTCACAAGTACCAACATGGGTACGCCAATAACATATCAAAGTCACAAGTACCAACATGGGTACACCAATAATAGATGTGTCACAAGTACCCACATGGGTACGCCAACAATATCAGTGAAGACTACACAGGTCATATTGATATGATCTTAAATGACACAATTGACTCAACTACTCAAAGTTCGCTAAGGATTTGTATTAGAAGCGGATTCATGGAGGATGAAGCTATGAGAGCATTTAAATAGAGTCATTAGAGGGCTTTCAAGCTATGGGAGATAGCACGGGATAAGAAGTCAATAGTCCAAGGCCCAAGGCTTGCCTCTTAAAGCAGCTACAATTGCAAGCTTGGCTGATTCAAGGCGAAAGATGGCTATTTACGCAAAGGGCTATTGGTGCAAGTGGCTACTTTGCGCAAGAAGGGTTATGCATGCAAGGTTGATTAGAGGGCTATCTATGCAAGGAAGGACGTGTTTGGCCATTAAAGGTCAATCCTTGAATTGAAGACTACATTAAGGAGACTAGCCAAACAAGGCCCCTTCCTCATTAATGGCATTTTTGTAATAACTTAGTCCTCTTTAGTCTAGGAGTATAAATACTAGACTTAGACATTTCATTTACTTAGATTATGTTGAATGATGAATTGAGAAACTGATTTGGAGATAGATTGTTTAGCTTAGTAGCTTTAGGGTTAGTGAGTATAACGTTGGATTCCATTGTTGGTCTTTGAACCTTTAATTCCGTTGATTTCATGAAGAGTTGTTCATTTGTGGATTCATTTGAATCACTCTTGACTTGATTTCAAATAGTATAGGTTCTTTTAGGATTGAATTAGATTGGGAGGTGTTGGATTTAATATATCCAAGTTGCCCATAAATGACCCTAATTGTCTTGTTTTTATCCTCTTTTCTCATCCCCTTTTCTTCGTATTTTTAAATTTCGCGTTTTTGGATTCCCCAATTCGATTCGTATAATTTGGTATCAGATCATAGGCTAAGAGATTGTTCCTACAATTTCTAATCCTAGACACAAATTCAAAAATTCCAAAAAAAAAAATTAATAAAAAATTAGTTTTATGTTGTTTGTTTGTTGTATTTGAGGTTGAATATGTGTTTGTTGCCATCTATAATCTCTAAATCCGAAGTTTGAAGTGGTTTGGTGAAGTTTGGAGTAGTTCACCATTGTTGAACTTGAAGGATTTGTGATTTTCACCATTGAAGGACCTTCAAATGCTTGAAATTCAAAATGTGGGTCTATTGATTAAGGGTTGAATTGGTGAAATTAACTATTGGGCTTTGTTCTCCACATCATAGAAAACTTAGATCCGAAATTTGAGTTAATTTGGATCTAATTTGAAAGATCTACCATTTTTGGGTTTTAAAGGTTTGAAGGACTTGAAAATGGATCTTCAAATTTAGGGTGAAATTGAACCTAATTGGGTGTTGAATCTTGTTCCCTAGGTGAAGGGGATCCTAGATCTAAAAGTTGGTGGAAGAACAAGAAGATTTGAAAAGGGTTTTGAATTTGGGTGTTCTTGGCAACATTCATATCTCCATCTTGGAGAAAAAGACCTAAAAGGGGAGTTTGATCCAAAGAGATTCATCAAAAGTTGTCAAAAGGTGTTTTTGGGCCGAAGTAAGTATAAAAAATAAAAACAAAAAAATAAAAAAATCAGAATATTAAGTCTAATTTTTTTATTTAAAAAAAAATGGCCACATCATCTGCCACATCAGCCGCCACGTCAGCACTGACATCAGCATCTGACGCGCCTCTAGCGCACGCGTGGAGTCCAAATTCAGAGGCTTGAATTTTTTTTTAAACACTTAGAATTTTTTTCTAAGTATTGGCAGATAACTTAGAATTTTTTTCTAAGTATTGGCAGATTTTGGTCCAATTTGAGAGGGCTATATCTCCGTGTATATAAAGAGTTATAGGGCCCATAATATATCGAAATTCAAGTTCGGAGAGTCTACTTTCCAAATCAACAAGTCGTTAGTGAATCTGAGCTGTGTAGAAAGAATTATGGGCGTTTCAAAAACATGCTGCAAGCAACTCCGAATTTTCTAAGTATTGGCCCAGAACTTCCCAAATTCTTGCTAAGTGTTTGGCCAAGATTTGTTCACTTTTTCTTATTATTTCTTTGATCCTCTAAACTAATTAACAACTAGTAATTCATCCTACTTAGTTATTAATTAGTTCTTCAGTCCGTCTTTTTTTCGTGCCAATTCTTTTCAAGCTTTCTCATTTTAGCTTCGTTGAAACTACTTTGGCTCAAGTCCTTTCATTTTATCGAGTCGTCCGTCCTTCAATTAACAAGAATCTATTCTTTCACAAAGGTTAGCAATCTTGTGAATTGATTTGGATTAAAAGGGTTCTTAACCAACCTTGGAAGAAGCTTTAGGTTGAGAGTGGTAAGAAGTGAGAGTTGAATACGAGTGACGTGAGACTTTTATTGCTAATATCATTTGCTAGTTTTGCAGGTACTCACGGCTAACCAAGAAGGTACAAGGAGTTTTATGGGAGGGATGGATAGCTATGGAGTTGAAGTTAGTAGGAGAAGTTCTTCATGCACTACCACAACTAAGGAGAGCTCCTTTGGATACATTGGTGGTAGGTGTCTTGGCCATGGTGAAGCTTTGAGGTATATTCCTTCTTGTAACTTTCATACTAGTGGAGGATCATATGAATATTGTTATGATGAGTTGAATGATAGTCCTCAAGATGTAAAGGGAATTGATGTAAAAGAAGAGATTTGTATATTTAAGGTGGCTATCAACTACCAAAGGGGATATACTATTGAGGTGGGAAGAAACATATTGGAAAATTTTATTAGTCCCGCGATTGTGAAAAGGTTGGGGCTATGTTGTTATCAAATGTCTCATCCAAAGTACTTTAATGGGACACGGGTCAATGAAGTGGTGGATAATGTATATGTTAGTAAAGGAGAACATTTTTATAATTCGCCAACTTGTTATGTGTTTCCTTTGACCACTTGTGACCTATGCTTGGGATCTCCTTGGTATAAGCGACCAGCTCGGTGAAAACGAACCCCGTATTCCATGTGAGTCAGTTGACTTCGATTAGGCTAGCGCGCAATGGCTTTCTCTGATAGAGGCTCGCTTCTTCAAGTTCAAGTTCCGCTTCTTTGCTTTTCATTTTACGTGGTTATGATCTTTTTTATGAAGATGTGCGTAGAAGATTCATGGTTCATACTCATTTTGGTTTTAATGAACGTCTATTTAAGGAATTGCCTATTGAAAAACCACAAAGGAGTAAGCTTGTGGAAGCCTACCAAGAAGAGAGGAGAAATATGTCATCAAGAAGTCCTACAAGTTCAAGAAGCCATGACATTAATGAAACAAGTGTTGGCTTGAGAACTACTCAAGAAATGACCTCTAAGTCTTGTGACCAATCCAAAATGAAGAAGTCAAAATAGTCAAAAGATAGATCTCTAAGTCCAAGGCATAGAATTGATTTGAAGGGTCATCCTAACCCTTCAAAGGGCATTCTTGGAGTGCACCCTAACTTCCCCAAAGATGAGAGACAAAATATTGAGAGGAGTAAGGGAGAGAAAAGTGGCAACTCAAGAGAGGAAAAATGAGAGAATGGGTGGAGTGATGTGAGAAAGTTGCCACACACTTTTTCTAACTCTAACAATTTCAATCTTTCTTCTCCTATTTGTGATGTCTCTTGTGCAGGTATTCGTGGAAGCAAACCAAATGTTGAGCCTCAAACTTTGAAAGTTCATGAGGTAGTTGAGAGCTTCCCGAAGGAGCAAATGGACTCCCAAGTTGAAAAACGAGATAAAGAAGATGTTGTGTGCGAACTTCAAGGTAAAATAGCTAATCTTAACACCACCAATGATGTGATTGCCCATGTTGTTGAAGTGAGTGTAAATGATAGATTTTCCTTAAACGAGCTTAATGAATCTTTGCCTTGTGATATGCTTAGTTCTATAATGCCAATTGACAATGTAGTTGAAATGGATGATCCAACACTAGTTGATTCTATTGATGACTATCTTGACTCTTCTTTTGAGTTCAAGTTGTGTCCACCTAGTGTTGATCCTCTTGATATGCATGTTAGTACATTGTCATGTGAATTGTTAGTGCACCCACTAGTTAATCCTAGCGATGACCGAATTGAATCTTCTAGCAAGGTCGATTTGTGTCCAACTAGTATGGGTGATGTTATTGGTCAACTTGCTTGTATTGATAGTCCACTAATTGATAAATGGTGTGATGTGCTTAATGAATCTCAATTTAGTGATGAAGCTAGCCAAGTTGATATTGAATGTGAATATGACACACCACCCGTGTTTGATACTTATGGAGATGAGTCCCATGACCTTGATTTGTTGTCATTCGTTGAGACTTAAGATTCTAAAAGTGTTATGTGTCAAGTATATAGTCATGACATTGAAAATGCTTTGAAGAATGACCTTTGTCTTTTTGAGAGTGAGATTGCATGCTTTGATCCTTCATTGTTCATTGATTCTTCTCTCTTTATAGATAATGCGTTATTTGATATTGACATGACTATTAGGAATGATGAACCTAGTAGGACGTTTGGTAATGTTGAGCATTTGGTTTCGTTTGGAGACTATAATATGATATGTAACCCACTATGGAATGATGACACTCTTTCCCATGATAGCGATCTTCCTTTGAGGAATTGTGAACCATTTGTGGGGAAGGAAAGTGTTGCAAAGGAAGGTGATCCTTGTTTAGAAATTGCTAATTCTTCCTTTCATGCTCAACTTCATAGTAACCTATTGGATGATCTTGTTCTAGATTCTAGTCGTGAGGTTACACTTGAGGATGACCTAGAAGAGGAAGTTGTTTTACGCAATACCTTTCTTTATTACTCATTTGCATATGATAACGCTCTTGTGTGTGACAGAGGTGCATCTTATGTTCAAAGGGGTCTTTATGGGTTGGATGATTATGCTCTTAACCAAGATATGTGTGTGCTCTTTCCCTTTGATCCTGGTAATACCTTGTATGATTTAGCCTTGACACTACTTTGGAGGAATCAACTTGTTGATGCCTCATATGTGAAACTTTTATTTTTGATAGCGGTTGATGTTTGGTTATACCACAATTTTGTGCATTCTTGGCATGTTGGTCGATTTGTTTGTGCTAATACTAACCCTCATGCTTTGAGGATCTTGCTTGTTGTTGTCTTCCCTTGGTTTTTGCTAGGTTCGAATTCGAGGACGAATCCTTTTAAAGAAGGGTAGGATGATATGATCCTAAATGACACAATTGACTCAACTACTCAAAGTTCGCCAAGGATTTGTATTAGAAGCGGATTCATGGAGGATGAAGGTTTGGGAGCATTTAAATGGAGTCATTGGAGGGCCTTCAAGCTATGGGAGATAGCATGGGATAAAAAGTCAATAGTCCAAGGCCCAAGGCTTGCCTCTTAAAGCGGCTACAATTGCAAGCTTGGGTGATTCAAGGCCGAAAGATGGCTATTTGCGCAAAGGGCTATTGGTGCAAGTGGCTACTTTGCGCAAGAAGGGTTATGCTTGTAAGAAGGCCATGCATGCAAGGTTGATTAGAGGGCCATCTATGCAAGGAAGGACGTGTTTGGCCATTAAAGGTCAATCCTTGAATTGAAGACTACATTAAGAAGACTAGCCAAATAAGGCCCCTGCCTCATTAATGACATTTTTGTAATAACTTAGTCTTCTTTAGTCTAGGAGTATAAATACTAGACTTAGACATTTCATTTACTTAGATTATGTTGAATGATGAATTGAGAAACTCCTTTGGAGATATATTATTTAGCTTAGTAGCTTTAGGGTTAGTGAGTATAATGGTGGATTCCATTGTTGGTCTTTGAACCTTTAATTCCATTGATTTCATGAAGAGTTGTTCATTTGTGGATTCATTTGAATCACTCTTGCCTTGATTTCAAATAGTATAAGTTCTTTTAGGATTGAATTAGATTGGGAGGTGTTGGATTTAATATATCTAAGGTAGCTCATAAATTCACCCTAATTGGGTCTTGCTTTTATCCTCTTTTCTTATCCCCTTTTCTTCGTATCTTTAAATTCTGCGTTTTTGGATTGAATTGGTTCTTCCCCAATTCGATTCATATCACATATAGAACTCTATCCTTGTATCATCATCAAGCCGTAAGATACTACAATATCACAATCAAGGTGGACAATAGATTCCAATATCTACTAATAACTCGTGGCATCAAGCCAACACAATAGAACAATCAAGTCACAACTCAACGGGGTGGCTAGCCCCCATCACGCAACATGGGCCAACCTAAGACAATATCCAATCCAACTTCATACCGAAAGGTTTACATGCTTTCTCCGACAATATAATCTAAATATATGCTTCGATATACGAAGTCTCACCAAAGGTAAGCCATAACCTACCTGGATGGCCGAACACCAACACCAACAATCACTCTATAGCCTTGCCCTTCCGCTCACCTCGATATCAAAGACGTTTAGGCATATTCGAAATCTAGATTAGAAATCATGAAGAACGATGCTAATATTGCTATCAATCAATTTAGGTCAAATCCAACCTTAGAATTTTGAAAAAACGGGCTCATAAGGTCAAAACGAGAAATTCGGGTGTAAAAGTGTCAAATTAAGTACTAGGTGATCAAAACCCAACAACTAATTGCTAATTTAACTCATGGATTCCCTTAATTTCGAAATTGAAGCAAAACCCCCAATTTAGGGTATAAACCCTAACTCTTTGAGTCAAGAATTCAACTCTAATAATGGAAGATAAATGATTAATAACCTTTGATTCATCAAAATCTAGCATAAACCCCATCAATTTCATCATTTAAAAGTCTAGATAGAAAATCCATCAAAACCCACTTTAAATCTTCCATTGCTAACGGACTAACAAGGAAAGAGGAATTCTAAGATGATTAAGATTAATGAAATATTAAAAGGATTAGGAGAACTTACCACCAAGAATCTTTACTAAAAATCCCCAAGAAATAACAATGAATGAAAAGACTTGGAGTTTTATAACATTAAATACTCCAGTCATTGCCGATCACCGCTTCTGCGGTCACTCAGACCGCTTCAGCGGTGCCATGACCGCTATAGCAGTCAAGCCCAAATGGCCAAGACCGCTCCAGTGGCAGGGTGACCGCTCCAGCGGTACCGCTGTCGCGGTGCTGGTGCCGCCAAAGCGGGCACCAGACACCAGAAACTAAACCAAGTTTCACACTTCAATCCGATTTTCCGACTAATTCTTGAGGCCATCTGCTCACATACCACATACATAGACACACATAAAAACACGCTACCAACGCGCTCGTGGCCTCGAAATTCCCAACAGAGGTCTCATTGACCGAGTCAACCCCCGATACTTCAATTCCAATCTCCTAGCCTAAGTCCCAAAATGCATCTGAATGTATTGGGAACCGAACCAGATATACACAGAAGTTCTGAATGACCATCCGGACCTGTCGAAATTGACGGGTTACTTAAAAAGGTCTGTTTACCCAGAAGTCAACTTTAGTCAACACGTTTTCTCTTAAAGCCCAAATTTCACGAAAATTGCCCGAATCAAGTCTAGACACCTCGGAAAGCGTGTCAACGGGTCCCCTCGGGTCAAAAGTGAGCTAACCAAGCTCGGAAAAGGATCAAAAGGGACGAAAATGCAATAACGACTAAACGGGTCGTTACATAAATCAAACTAGAAACGTCCCAGTGGGATAAAAATGACCATGATTCGTCCCAGTGGGATAAAAATGACCATGATATCAATTAAGCACTCAAAACAAGAAAAGACAAAATTGCAAAAAAAGAAGACAATGAATAATGGTCCGTTTACGGTTACTTCCAATTACAGTTACTATTCTCCTCCTTCGACAATTAAAAACTAAAAGAGCTACTAGACTCAATAGAACATGGATATGCAGCCCCAAAATTCTAACTTGCCCATCAATTCATAATTGTTAGTATAATGCACGATCAAGGATGATTGCTGGCTATGAAAGCTCAGAATTCCTACATATTCAAAGCTTAAACCAATATTTGCCATTAACTACTACAATTTTAGACGTCCTTGAATCCTATTTTTGCATTAACTTTAAACCCAAAATGTGGCACGTCCCTTTTAGTTCAAGCTCAACAAAACATAAAACTATATCTATTCATGCTTAAACTTATTAACATCATAAGCAGTTAATGGAACTTCAAGGGGAAAGATCATAATCATTTAAACATAAGCATGAAATCCATGTTAACCAGCAGTAGACAAATCATAAAAGTGTCTCCAATAAACCTCAAAGTATTTCAGGAAATATGAATCAAAGCACAATAAGAGATCAAAGTAATATCATAAAAATGAAAAGCAAAGGATAGAATGGACCTAAAAATGATTTATTCCTTGAACTTGAACTCGAGTTTCGAACTGAGATTAGAACCGTCTGCAAACTTTAAGCTTAATGCATACCAGGATCTTGAACATGATAATCTTACAGAGAAACGTTACAGAAAGCGTACCTGATGCGGAAGACATTATCACGAAAGCGGAAGCGTTAATTGTAGAAACTGGTTTCTACCTCCTTGCCCTAGCCTTACGTTACCACAGCCGTCAATGATGGAAAAGTATATAGAAGAAGTGGTAACCCTAATGGGTGGAGGGAGGACCAATTTATAGGGGTTGAGACTTAATCCGGTACGTCCATCAAGTAACCGATCTAACGGACGAGATTTATTCTTCATTAAATATTAGTTATGGGCTTTACATTAATTGGGCCACACATAAGAATAATAAAAATTCTTACATTCTCCCACTTGGCCTAATGACCACATAACACTAATATTAAATGACATAAAACATTAGTAGTGCATAAAATAAATCTCTTCTATAATGTTCATCATATATACCTTAATATGACAAACCACTAATGCGAGTTATGGCGGTTATACATAATTTTGTGCTACATACTCCCTTCCATATACTACAACATTAGCAACTAATCATGCTAGGTTCATAAGTTATAAAACATTTAACATTATGGTCCACAATAATGTCTCATGGAGACTTATCCTGTAATATCTCAAAACAATAATGTGTACACCATTATGAGAAACAGGAAATTCATTAAAGTATATCAGAAACACATAATTGAGCTCAGAGTGTCAAACATCATAAAGAAAAACATTAATCATAAGTACAAACACAACCCATTCTATGTACATGTTCTTTAAATGTCTTTGGTTGTAAACCTTTCGTTAACGGATCTGCAATCATGAGATCAGTTCTAATATGCTCAAGTGACACCCTTTGTTTCTGAACTTCATCCTTGACGGTAAAGTACTTTAATTCCATATGTTTGGCACCTTTGGAGTACTTATCGTTCTTGGAGAAGAATATTGCTGCAGTATTATCACAATAAATTTTCAGCGGCTTGGTAATGGTGTCGACAACCCCAAGTCCTGAAATAAAGTTCCGCAGCCATAATGCATGAATTGTGGCTTCAAAACATGCCACAAATTCTGCTTCCATTGTGGATGTAGCAATGATGATTGCTTAGCACTATTCCACGATATTGCTCCTTGACTAATAGGAACAAGTAACCAAAAGTGGACTTTCTAGTGTCAACACATCCACCATGATCTGAATCCGAGTATCCAATAACTTCCAAACTGTTGGATCTCCTATACGTGAGCATATAATCCTTCGTTCCTTTCAGGTACCTCAAAACTTTCTTTGCAGCTTTCCAGTGATCAATTCCTGGGTTACTCTGATATCTTCCTAGCATTCCGACCACAAAACTAATATCCGGTCTTGTGCAAGTTTGAGCATACATCAAACTTCCAACAATAGAAGAGTAAGGAATTGACTCTATTTCCTTTCGTTCTACATCATAGTTTGGACAACTATGAGACTAAATTTGTCCCCTTTTTGAATTGGAACAATTCCTGCTGAACAGTTGTTCATGCTAAATCTCTCAAGAACTCTTTCGATATAGCCTTTCTGAGACAGTCCCAATAGTCCTTGTGATCTATCACGGAATATTTCTATCCCTATCACATAGGATGCCTCACCCATATCTTTCATTTCAAAATTCTTAGAGAGGAAATCTTTCGTCTCACGTAACATGCCCAAATCATTAGCAGCAAGCAAAATATCGTCAACATATAGGACTAAGAATATAAACTTTCTCCCACTAATCTTTTGGTATATACACGGATCAATGGTGTTTTCCTTAAATCCAAAAGATGTGATGGTATTATTAAACTTTATCTACCATTGTCGTGAGGCTTGTTTGAGTCCATATATTGACTTCTTTAATTTACACACCATTTGACCTTTTCTTTTAATTTCAAAACCCTCTGGTTGGTCCATATAAACTTCCTCCTCGAGGTCTCTATTAAGAAAGGCAGTTTTCACATTCATTTGGTGTAACTCTAAATCATAATGAGCCACCAAAGCCATAATAATTCTTAACGAGTCTTTCTTTGAGACCGGTGAAAAGGTCTCTTTATAATCAATGCCTCCTTTCGAGTATAACCCTTGGCAACAAGTATGGCTTTATATCGTTCAATATTGCCATTTGAATCGCGCTTGGTCTTGAAGACCCATCTACACCCGATTCTTTTAGAACTTTCGGCAATTCAACGAGATCCCGGACTTTGTTGTATTCCATTGATTTTAACTCTTCTTTCATGGCATCAATCCATTTGTCAGACTCAGTGATTTCTATGGCTTGTGAAAATGAAACCGGATCTTTATTAAGTCCAATGTCAAAATCTGACTCTTGTAAATAAACCACACAATCGTTTGGAATAGCCGATTTTCTTTCTCTTTGAGATTTTCTCAATGGCCTTGTTTGTGGTTCGTTTGCGTCAGATATTTGTGAGTTAGTTCCTTCCTGAAGCGTTTCATTCAAATGTTGCTCAGTATTGTCAAAGTGTTCTTTGACAACGGGAATAATATTTGTTATTGGTGTGGAAGTAGGCACATTCATGGGCAATGGAACATTAACCCTTAACTCATTTATTTCCACACTTTGTCGTTCGACCCTCCCACTAACTTCACCATTTTCAATGAATCTTGCATTACTGGTTTCAACAATTCTTGAGCTATGGTTTGGACAGTAAAACCTATACCCTTTAGATTCTCTGGGTAACCAATAAAGTAACCACTTACTGTTTGAGAATCTAATTTCTTTTCATGTGGATTATAGATTCTAGCCTCCGCTGGGCAGCTCCAAACATGCAGGTGTCTTAAACTAGGTTTTCTTCCAGTCCACAATTCAAAAGGAGTCTTTGGAACTGCCTTACTAGGAATCCTGTTTAATAAATACACAGCGGTACTAAGAGCATACATCCACAAAGTTTTGGGTAATGAGGAATTACTTATCATACTCCTAACCATATCCATAAGTGTCCGATTACGCCTTTCTGCCCCATTTTGTTAAGGTGTTCCTGGCATAGCATATTGTGCACATATGCCATGTTCCTCGAGGAACTTTGTAAATGGACACAACATTGTCGATTCGCTATATTTTTCATAAAATTCACCACCTCTATCGACCTTAATGATTTTCACTTTCCTATCTAATTTCCTTTCAACCTCATTGACGTACACTTTGAGGGCATCTGTTGCTTGAGATTTTTCTTTTCGGCAAAGTAGATATATCCATAAAGTGAAAAATTATCGATAAAAGTGATAAAATATTTTTCTCCAGCAAAAGATGAAACATCAAAAGGTCCGCAAATATCAGTGTGTATAATTTCAAGAAGCTGGGTGCTTCTTGTGGCACCTTTCTTACTATGCTTGGTTTGCTTTCCCTTAATGCAATCCAAACATATATCAAGATCAGTAAAATCTAGATTCGGAAGAATCTCATTCTTTACTAATCTTGCTTTGGATATATGACCCAAACGCCTGTGCCACAAGTAAGCAGAACTTTCATTCAGTGAACTACGTTTAATTCTAACATTTTGATGTATAGCAAGAAGGGATTCAGAAAAAACAGTATCGAGTTTCAATTTATATAAACCATCAATAAGAACATCAGAACCATAAAAAACTACATTCTTATATAAATTGAAACATCCATGTCCAAACTTAAAATCAAATCCAGAAACATCAAGTCTTGAAAGAGAAATTAAATTCCTAGAAACTGAAGGAACATAAAGAGTCTGTAATAGATCAAGGTGATGTCCAGTCTCCAAGATCAAATGATAAGTCCCTATGCCTTCAATTAGAGCCTTCATACGATTTCCCATGAACAAGAAATCCTTATTTGGATTTGTAGTTTGGATCATAAGAAATCCCTGCAACATAGTGGATACATGAGTAGTTGCACCACCAAGTATTATTAGGAACTTCTACTAAATTTGATTCGAAACATACAAAAGCACTAAAAGTACCTTTCTTTCCGAACCAAGCTTTACGTTTCAGGCAATCTTTTTGATAGTGTCCTTTCTTTCTACAGAAACGACACACATTTACCTTGAGTTCCTTATGAGCATCCTGTTGAACTTTAGCAGGTGCTTTCTTCTTCTTGAACTTGTTGGCCTTCACTTTAAGTCCTTTACCAGCTCCTTGACCCATGAGGTTAATAGAATGACCTCCTTGTTTCTTAAGTCTTGATTCCTCCTGAGTAAGCATACTGGACAATTCACTAACATCCCACTTATCCTTAATAGTGTTATAGTTAATTTGGAATGGTCCATACTCAGGAGGCAATGAGTTTAGAATAAACTGAACTAAGAAGGAGTCATCCACTTTCATCCCCAAAGTCCGGAGTCTTGCTGCAATATTAGTCATCTCGATGATATGATTTTGCATACTACGCGACCCATCAAACTTCATGGTCGTGAGTTCAGCCATTAGTGTACCAGCGAGAGACTTATCAGCAAAAACGTTCTTCCACAAACCTCAGGTATTCACAGCACTTTACGTGAAATTGGAATAGTACTCTTAATGTTGTTGGCAATAGTCATTCGCATAAACATAAGGCTCAATAATTTTGAGCGTTCCCGTGCTTTATGGAAGGACTTCTCATCCCCACTACTTGTATCGATAATGCGGTGGGTTTTCTTTCAAAGAAACCAAGTCAAGATCCATCACACCTAAGTGAACTGGACTTGTTCATGCCATTCGGAAAGTTCAATCCATTGAACACAATAAGGATGATGCTAGCGAATGAAGAGGAATAGCTGCAAAATAGATATACATATGCTCTGCAAATTAGAAAATAATGTGGATTTGAAAAGCAATAAAGTATATCATAATTCTCCTTTGGGTGATACTACGACATACTATCATAATTTAAATGCCATTTTCAACTTTAACGGAAATTAAATATTTTGAATCAAACATATACAACATCTTTGGATAGACAATACATATTTTATTAAAGAATATTAATTTGCCTCATTATGTTCACTACTCATAGAATAATTGATTCACCTTTGGGTAAATCCTTAAGTTCTAGCAATAGTGAAAGTCAATTATCCATTTATTTTCAATAATAGGCATTTCATTAGTTTAATGGATAAACGACAATTTTTATGCATGCATATTTTTCTTAAACATACTAGTTCGGCCACTTTGGTGACTAACAAACTATATTAACATAAATGCACGCATAAAACAATATCATAAAGTTTCATGGACGTGAATACTTTAAACATTCTAGTTTGGCCACTTTGGTGACTAACAAACTATAAAAACACAATATATGCATAAAAAAAATATGAATATATAATGTATGTGTATATTAAATATTCTAATTTGGCCACTTTGGTGACTAACAAACTATATTAACACAATCACATACATAAGCTAAACAATTAATGGCTTTATCAATTTAATGACACAAAATAAATCATTTTATGGCCCAAGAAATAAATATTCAAACAGTCAACAAATCAGACCATTAACATGAATAGACCATAACCTAAGTTCTGATTTCTTAAAGGAGTTTATGAAATCTAATATTATGGAAAATTTAGATTACATAAATTAGATAAAATCATCAAAGTAATCTAACTTTCCATGTGCATAAGCAAACGGTGGGCTCATAAGTATCAAATTCAGATTTTGTTTCAACTTTCATAATCAATTTAATTAATTTGTACATGATGGTTTGACCATAGACGAAACGATACATGAATTTAAAATCTTAAATAGAACTCATATTGAAAATCTTTATTATAAACATGAGTACGTAAATTTGAGGAAAACACTTTATTTTTTATTTTTTATTTCCCAACAAAGAAAACAAATAAAGTTTTTAGCTACCATGCATATTAATTTTTGTTCTACACAAGTTCCAAAAGAAACCTTTAACCAGATTATTACAAATTACAACGGCGACCATAAAAGCAATTAATTATCCAAAAACAACGTTATACTTATATGCACTTAACATATATACTTACGAAGGTTATCAGTTCAAAATCCAAAGCTCGATGCCACATGTAAACTTTAAGCTTAATGCATACCGGATCTTGAACATGATAATCTTACATGGAGATAACGTTTCAGAAAAGCGTGCACGATGCGGAAGACATTATCATGAAAACGGAAGCGTTAATTTAAAATGGTTTCTACCTCCTTGCCCCTAGCCTTACGTTACCATTTGTCAATGATGGAAAAGTATATAGAAGAAGTGGTAACCACGATGGGTGGAGGGAGGACCAATTTATAGGGGTTGAGACTTAATCCGGTATGTCCATCAAGTAACCGATCTAACGGACGATATTTATTCTTCATTAAATACTAGTTATGGGCTTTACATTAATTGGGCCACATATAAGAATAATAAAAATTCTTACACCGTCAACCCGAGAACCTCGCCTGAAAATCACTTGAGCCACCGGAAACTTCGAACCCAACTCAGAAATTTTAACTAAAACTTCATCGAAATGAAGTTCTGCTTTGGGGTGGTATTATGGTGGTATTGGGATGGTGCCTTTGGGTGTGGAATGATGTTACGGGGTGATTTTATGGTGCGACACACGTGGGATTTCGCCAGCGTTAATGGAGGTTTGGAGGTGAGTTTATGGAGTTGTTTCAGCTTTTCAATAGTGTTTTTTGGGTGATTAAAATGGGTTCTACATGGTTGTGTATGGTAGTAAATAAAACGTGATTTTGTTTGGTGTTCAATGGGGAATTTTTCAATTAAGAACCTGAGGGGTAACCCTGCTATGGAGAGAATTTTTTTTTTGTGTTTTGTAAATGGCGGCAACTGATTACTAACTCAGGATATTGAGCTCAGAAGGACACTCAAGTTTGCAATTAAAAAAAAAGGGGACAAGTGGGTTCTGTTTTATTTTTCTCTCTTTCTTCCCCACTTAAAAAATAATTAGGGAGAATGGGGTCATATTATAATATTTAAAACTATGAGGAAGGGAGTCAAATTATATTACCAAAACTTTTGAGAAAAAAACCCCAAAATTATTTGCTCTCTTCCTTTTTCACGATTCAACACTCCCAAAAAAAAAAAAAACCTCTCATTTTTCTACTCTCTGTTCTTTTTTGGGATTTTGGCTAAGATTTAACTTCAAGATTATCATCTTGCCTTCATATCAAGTAAATTTCCTTTATCTTGTTTACTTAATTTGTTAGAACTAGGTTTTAATGAAGAAGAAGAAGAAGATAAAGATTATGAATTTTGATTTTGCTCTTGTTGATTACGATTTTGCTATTATCAGGCAAAATTTTCTATCTCTCAATACTTCTTTTACTGTTATTAGCTGCGATTTGGTGGTATTAAAACGAAAATTGTTCTGGGTTGAACTTTAGCACCAACTATATTGTTCTGGGTTGAACTTTTGCACCAATTATATTAGTTGTATTAAAAAGAAAATTTAATTGGTTCAAATTCAATACAACATGTCCCCAGCAACTTTTGCGATTCTTTGCTGGAACAACTTCTGCATTTGTTAAGATAACTTCAACAGTTGTTCTAGCAACTACAATAGTCGTTGGAACAAATGCAAAAGTTGTTAACAACTTTGTCAGTTCTAATAGAGACCTTTTAACAACCAATTATGTGAATTGTCTTCCGATCAACGGCTTAGGCGTAGGACAACTTTATTTATTATTGGCACACAACTTTAGAAGTTGTGCTACAAATACAGTTGTTGTTCAACTTTTTTTTTTTTTTTTGGTATTATTAAATTGTATCATTTACTAATTTTAACTTTTTTTGTGTAGATAAGATAAAATGGGCCAACATTAGAGGAAAAGAACCAAATCACCTTGTCCTGATGCTAGTAAAAAATCTAAGAGCTTAGCTGCTGCAAGAAAACAAGATGCTGCACATAATAAAAGAGCTACCACATCGATACACACCAAAAGGCCCCGGCGTAAAGCAGCCCGAGCAAGTGAGGCTCTTGCTTATGCACCTTTGGAGATAGTGATACCTTTAAACAACGAGCAGTTGATTGGTGAAAAAGAAATACTTGAGAATAGTGGTGAAAAGTTAGGTGAAGAAGAAAAAAGTGGCAAGAGTGCAACTGAGCAATCAGGTGAAGAGGAAAAAAGTGGTGAGAGTGCAACTGAGCATTCGAGTGAAGAAGAAGAAGAAGAAGAAGATAGAACTACAGCTGGTGGCATGGGTGGTAATCAGGTTAGAGAAGAAAGAAAAGAGAATAGTACATCAACTAAGAAATTGGTTGAGGATTCGACAACAGCTACATTAGAAAGAATAGAAAATAGAAAAGAACAAGAACATGATCAAGAGGATGCTCAATCAATAGCCGTTCTTTGGATCAAGTAATGATACTGGTGGTGGTAATTCAAAGGGTACCGGATCATCAGTTAATAATAGTGATCCCGATGCTCTTTCGATTCCAGAATGCGTGAAGACCATTTCCATTGGAAAATATGGATTTAAGACCCACTTGCATATGTTTGGGCCTTATGATTCAAGGATCAATGTGAGAGTCGGCTTTGGAACTCAATTTGTTGAGTTTAGAAAGGTTTTGATTAATCAGCGTATTGAGAATGGTTTTAGAAAAAACTTGTTTTGGTCACTTTTTAAACTTGAAGAAAGATGTAGCAATACATCTCCCAATGAAGTTGGTGCACGACCTTCTTCTTCGCCGAATTTTTGTGAAAAGAAAAAAGAAGTTTGGTATGATTATAATGGCTTGCCTATTTGTTTTGGCATCAATGAATTCGCTATCATGACTGGACTTCGATGTCATTCTCTCCCCCATCTTAGTCAGCAGTTAGCAAAGGTTGAAGAAAAGGGTAAAAGTTTGGTAGATATAGTATGGAAGTATGTTGATGGTGATGGTCTCATTGAGAAGCTAAAGGATTCAAACTTGACAAAAAAACAAAAGGTGGTTATGAGCGTGGTTTGGTTCTTGCATAGCATATTGTGTGCAAAAGATACAAAAAAAAAAAAAAAAAAAAAAAGGCAGACACCAATTGGTTAAAAATGGCGTCGAACCAAAATGTATTCGATTCATATCCATGGGGTCGAATAAGCTTCAATATTACTATTGAATATCTTTTAAAATGATTGAATCCAACAAAAAACCAATATAACCTTTATGGCTTGCCATGGCGTTCGCGGTAAGTAATTAAAATGTTCATTTTATGGTTTTGAGTTAAATTATTATTTTGATTTTATGTACACTAAATTGCATTTTACTTATTACATAGGCTTGGGCATTTGAAGCTATTCCAGCAGTTCAACGGCTAGCTAAAGATCCTTCACTTGAAGAGTTCAATGCCAAGAATGATTAAATGGTTGTACGCAAAACCGTGAGAAGACTAACTCTAACTCCGAGAAATGTTGATCAACATTCGGACAAGAAAAGTGAATTCTACATCTAATTAATTTCAATTCTATTTTGCAATAGTAGGGAAATTAACTATAGTTGTTGGGCAATAGAACTTGTTGTTCCCACAACTGCTTCGATTGTCCAACAACAAATGAAGTTGTTCGACAACCACAAACAGCTGAAATAATTGTTGGTATCGTTTCTAGATCTTTATATCTATGTGTATTTTCTTAATAAGTATTTGAAAGATGAAAAGTTCGGCATGACATCATTTATGCGCACCACCGATCATCGAGTAAAGTTTAACTTGATGTATGTTTTGTGGGAATGAACGAAGAATTTTATGGGAGGGGAAGTAACAGAGGTTGAAAGAATTAATTCTCCTCGTGTTTGGTTAGTTAATAGAAAGGGAGGGGATCCTTCATCAACTAAAATTGGGTGAAAAAGAGGAAGTAAATGTCTTTACATCCCTTCCAGTTATGCCAACAATAGGAGTGGAACTGTGGAAGTAAACATATATTCCTACTACCCTTACATTTCATCTACTTTCTTTATCCAAACATTGTGTAGAACTACTAAAAATTTGGTGTTTCCTATAAGCCTCTTTTGTTTTGTAAGCCTTTTGTTTACTTTGGAGTTCAAAGGCTGATCAAGATTTAAGATAGGTGATATGTCAGTCTGTTTATGTTGTAGTTGCTCATAAATTGCTACTATGTCGGGTGTACTCCGTGGAAGTTGGACTACATGTTGTTTACATGTTGTGATTTTAAAAGCAATAAAATAGTAATCATCAGATTGTAATAAAATTGTAACATCAAAATAGATGCAATAAGCAGCCCTAGGTACATATAGAGTTCATCTAAAAGTAATAAAATTGTAATCATCAAAACAGATTGGAGATTTTTATTTTTTATTTTTTCCTTTATTGATGGGTTTTTTTGTGTTTACTGAATACTCATACTCGTTTTCTTAAATGCAGATGCAAAATCAGATTGTGCACCCTTTTCTTTTTCCAACAAACATAGAGAAAGGGAAGGATTATATTCAAGATATTACACCCTTTGAAGATGGTCCGGATCCAAACATTGATGTTTTAAAAGCTGAGTTGGTACATGTATTAACTATAAAATTAGATATAATTGGTGGTGATGAGAGTGAGAAAGAATGGGTGGCCGTAGAGAGTGTTGTGAGAGATTAGGATGTTGAGTGAGATTTACTACCCAAACCATTAGTCCACATGTGGACTTTAATATTTGTAGATCTTTTTGGGGTGAAAGAGGAGACTTGTATGCGGTGATCTTGGTAGGGAAGTAGATACTCACTGGAGTGACAAAAACAACAAGTGTGAGTATCTAAAAGGTCCCTTTTTGTTGTGAATCCAAAAATGTTGTGATAGCGAAATGCCCTTTTGGAGGCAATAAATTCATTGTCGATGAAGCGGAAAAGCGGGAGCCAAAGAGGAATAGATTTCGAGCTACGTAATGCGATCTCCTTATACTCCCGAATTAAGGAGAAGGTTGGCCATAAATACCAAAGCCAAGAATGCTAGGACAAAGAACAAATTGAAGGTGAATCTGTGCAAACCTCTTGCCAAAGGTCTTGATTCAAGTTTATGATTGCAATACTAATGAGTGTGATGAGCAGATTTGCCTTACATTTATCCAACCCGTTCTCCAATTGTGGCCCAAACTACTCAAGAAAAGTGGAATGTTCAACTATTTGCCTGAAAATTTACTAAATGAAGCGTTGTCGTATGAACGTCTAAAGGATGTCCCGAGAAACATGTCTAGGAAGGCTTGTGGACCATACTCTTGTGCATTTATTGATCATCTTCATCGGGACCGATATGACACAACTCGGTGACAACGAAGTGGACAATTTTAGGCTAAGATATGTTGTTGCAGTGCTTGAGAAGGAATTGAAACCTTAGGGGATTGGTTGTGTATGGGGTTGCTTTTTGTACTTTATTTAATGGCTATTTCGGTTAATGGACTAGTTCTTGTGTTAATTTTTTATTAGCTGTTCTAGTAATTTCTGTAGTGTCCCAACAACTACTTTAATTATTCCTATAATTTATGTAGTTGCTCAACAACTTTTTCAGGGGTATGATTAGGTGAAATATGACCTAGTTGATACATGATTAGGCTAGAATGGGCATATGCATATTTATGCAATTACAAGCCTGAGCTAGCATACAATTAGTCATCATTAAACATGTAGCTCATACTTAGGCAATTATAGAATGGAAATGCACATGGTCCCTTACACCAGGGTAAAAATGAACCCTCATGAACTAAACTAATCATTTAAACAGAACTATTCACACAAAAGGAATTAACAGAACTACCATTCTAAGCTTGAACATATAGCTAATCAATGCAACCCCAAACACTAAATACAGATCTATACTAATGCTATATAACATAGAATCAAACTGTAAAGAAAAACTGATCTAAGCTAAACAAGATTAAGACATGATGATCCTAAATTATCATAGCGTTAACCAAAAAAGGTCACATAACATAAATTACCAGACACTTAAAGAATTAAGAAACTATGACTAACATAACAACATTAATTGAAAACTAACCGTGCAATAGCACAAATAACTCATAGAAATTACTAAAACTAAAAATTAACAACAAGATAGGAAATTACCTTTTGTATGTGCAGCCGAATCAAGAACTGAACTTGGAACCCTCTTTTGCTTCCAAACCCCAAACTCGAGCCACAGAATACAAGAAAAGACATAAAGAAAATAAGATTTTGACTAAAAAGAAAGGTTTTAAAACCCGCTTAATTTAAAATTATACCAGTAAAAGCTTAATTCAGTTTCGAGTAAACTTAATCTTAGCTCTTGATATTGGTTTTTTTTTTCTACTCTTGTTTTCAGAAATATGGGGTTCTATTTATAGGACCCCAAAAATGCTAAAAAGGACTCTTTCACCGATGTGGGACTTGTGAGTTTTGTCACAAGCTCTACTTGAATTCAACTTTGAACGGATAGAGCGAGAGGGAAAAGCAATCAACGGCTCGTTCTCATCTGAAACAACTGTAAATCGACGGAAAAAAAAGAATATGCAATGATTGTACCGTTACTGTGTCTTACAAACCTACACCACCCTATAATTGGCGATGAGACAGAAGGAGAGAGGGAGAGGGGGTGGGGCGGGGATGGGTTTGAACCCCAGCCTTGGTGAAAATGAAATGACCCATTTGGGGTTTGTTTTAACTGAGGAGGGAGTATTATATTTTTGGCATTTGGGCCGGGTCTAGGCAATTGGGCCTGGGCTCAGCCAGATAAGAAGAAAAAGGGGAGGGGCACTTTATGTGTACAATATACGTATACGTGCATATATCAAGTGTATACGCATACGTAGGGGTATGACGGGAATTTTATAGAAATAGACAAATACTCAAAATGACTAAATATTGATCATAAGTAATCAAATCATGGCCAAATTAGGGCGTAATTAATTTAAAACGTGACTATTAAATTCATTTTGCATACATGGCCTCAATTGGCTTTAATACTAAACGATTGCTGCAATTATAACCTTTTATCTAGCTAATTGCAAAAATATGCTTGACTAATCTTAATCCGATCAATGATTTCAAATATGGCCTTGCTAATGTCCTCAATTGAATTGCCTATGGAATTGGTCATCTCAATTAGAGCCACTAGGAGGATAAATTTGCCAAAAGATGACACCAATCGTCTTAAACCATGAATTGGTTAATTCGAATGTGGTCACATACGTAAATAATCAACTACTTAAAA
Source organism: Lycium ferocissimum (assembly GCF_029784015.1). NCBI lineage: Eukaryota > Viridiplantae > Streptophyta > Magnoliopsida > Solanales > Solanaceae > Lycium > Lycium ferocissimum. The sequence continues at coordinate 40,911 of NW_026725915.1, forward strand.
ACCAATTTGCAATAATTACTCTCCAATTATCTAATTAACCAAATTAACAATTATCAATTTCAAACAATTATGCAAACACACAGAATTAAAGATAGAGGGGGTAAAATGGTCAATTTCTTTAATTATTCAAATACCTTTGTTAAAATAGGATAAATTATTTGCTAATTAGACTTGTCCCTGATTTAACAATTAGGTAAATAATTATTCCAAAATTGTTTTGCTTTTGATTAATTCTAATAAAATATTCCATAAATGTCATAAAATATCAATTAATTTCTAAATAATTTATAATGCCCTGAAAATCTCTTTATCAATTTAAAGAGGTATAATATTGTCCTGAATAATTTTATAAAAATTATTTAGACCCTTTAAGATGCACAACTTATTTTATTTATTATCCAAGGACATTGAGTAATTAAAATGAATTACGGGAGATAAAAAATTAGGTGTCAACATTATCTAAGGTGAAGTATTCGTGAACCATATATATATGTTGTATCCATATTATATGATTATAATATAATTCAAATACAAAATATGGTTATGTAATAAATATACCAAAATCAAATTATGTTTGTAATATACTCAAAATATACATTGTGTATATTCATTATATGTTAACGAGTACATCGCAAAATAATTATGTAGTATGCATGTTCAAATAATATAATATAATATTATAATAATATTTAAATATATACTTCATCATATATTTATTAAATAATTATTTATTTACCACTTGTATATTATTTACATAATAGTTATAATGTTACATAATATATTTCCTCTGTCCCAATTTATGAGACAATTCACTTTCTGAGATTTAAAAATATTTATTTTATTTTGTGTGTTTAAACATTGAATTTTTAAATTATTCAAAATATAATCTATATATTTGAAAATTATGTAAAAGGTACTAGATGTCACAATAATTAATAACTTAAATTAGTTAAAAGGCATATGAAAATTTTACGGTAAAAACAATCTCGTTTGATTCTTAAAATCTGAACACCATCACATAAATTGGGATAAAAAAGCATCATTTAATTATCAAAGTATTGCATCTTTATCCAAGCATTAACCTTCACTCATCATCATTTTATATGTAACGACCCGTTTAGTCGTTTTAGGTATTTTACCTCTTGTATCCTTGTTGACCCTTTCTCCAGCTTCATTAGAGTGATTTTGACTCGTGTGAGATGAGTAGGCGGTTCCAGGTGATCGAGGAATTGTTTTGAGGAGATGAGTCCTTAAGTGAATACCAGAAAAAGTATTGACCAATAGCTGACTTTTGGGTTTTCGCATTGTTGACACCTAATTTTTGACCTTCTGTAATTTATTTTAATTACTCCGGGTACTTGGATGATAAATAAAGTGAGCCATGCCTTTAAAGGGATTAAATAACTTTATAAAATTATTCAAATCAATATTCTACCCCTCTAAATTTTATGAAGAGATTTTTACAATAGCATGTATTATTTAGAAATTAATTGGTGCATTTTATGACATTTATGCAATATTTTTGAAATTACTCAGGAGCAAAACAATTTTGAACAATTGTTTACTTAATTGTTAAAATCGTCAAAAAATCAAGTTAAATGATAATTTGTTCTCTTAAGCCCAAGGAACTTGAGTAATTGAAAGAATTGACCATTTTACCACTCAACCTTTAATTTTGTGTGTTTGCATAATTAGAACTTGATAAATTGTTTAGTGCTTAATTAGATTGATTAATTAATTAATTAGAGGGTCATTGTTGCAAAATTGGGTTTTATTGCTAATTGCTTGCATTATGACCGCAATTGAATTAACCAATTCATGGTTTAAGACAATTGGGGTCAATTTTGCAAAAAATAGCTTTCAAGTGACCTTGATTGAAATGACCAAATCCTTTGGCAAATCAATTTAGGTCATTAGTGCAAATTCAGCTTTTATTGGTTAATTAGGATCAATAGGGCCACAATTGAAATAGTTAATTAGATTGAGATTAACCAAGGACATAATTGCAATTAGTTAACAAAAAGGTTATAATTGCAACACTCATTTAGATTTAAAATCAATTGAGGCCATATTTGCAAACTCAGTCTATTTACACAATTAGTCGTGTTTTAAAATCAAGTGAAAAGCTAAGTATGCTTTAATTACCATGATATGATCAATAATCGATATTTTAGCATTTTTCATTTATTTAATTTACCTACCCTTACTCTTTATGTGCGTATATACGCTAGACATACGTGTGTATACACGCCTAATATACATGTCTACGGCCTTTTTGTTTTTCTTTTCCTAAAATAAGGGACCAGGTCCAGTCCGTTAAAAGGGCCGACCCGGCCCAATCCTCTATCTGATAATAGGGTTATACCCCTTTATCATTTTCATTCACGCCAAAAGACCCCTAATACTCACACCTCTCTCCTCTCTCCCCATTCCCCTAGAAACCCTAGGCACCGTTATCAATTTCCTCTCTTTCTTTGTGCCAAAAATGGAAAAAATGCAGAGATTTCAGAGTTGCTATAGCTTTTGCACAACCAAATCCATACAACAATTAATGTTTGATCCTGTTTTCGCTCGAAATCTCTCGAAACACGGTATTAGCCTTTTCCTCTTTCACTTTTCCTTTAATTTTCCAAATCAAACATTACAACTTCTATGTTTTTTTGACTGTGCGAATGAATTTTCATTCGTTCTGAGAGCTTGGCTTGGATTGATCCAAGATGGATCAGATCTGGACGTGGATGCTTGTTAGCTTTAGATCCTAGTCATTAAAATTTTGATGTTGAATGTTTGTTTTTAAGAAATTCTTTTGTACCACATCGTTGGTTTCACTATTTTTGACAGCTTTCGGGTTCTATTCCAACCTTACAAGTTAAACAAGTTGGGACAAGCTGAAAAAGCTCTACTTTTAAGTTCAAACTTGAAATATGAGCTGTTTAGTATAATTTTAGAATTTAACCTTAAAGGGGTTCGAGTCTATCTCGCCTTTTACAATTTTTATTTGTCTTCTTGTTGCTGAGTTTGGGATTGGAAGCACAAGGCTCCAAGTTCAACTCTTGACAAAGGCTGCACTCAAAAAAGGTAACATTTTATCATTTTATAGCTTTTTGGTTTCCTGTTTTGTTTTGTTAGCATACTTATCTGCTTTGTGTCAAGTTATAGTAGTTCATTTAATTTTTGTCTTTTTATCAATATATGATTAGGCTTAATCATGGTAGATTAGTTATGATTGGACAATTAGGCTATTGTCTCTGTTAATGTTAAAATCACTTATTATGATAGTGTTTAAGTTGATAGGATTAGTAATATCAACAATGTTGTATGCAGACATGCTTAATCTTGTTTAAATAGTGGTTTGATCTGATTTGGATATAATCCCTCTATGCTTAGTTTCGTTTAAGCTCAGACCAATCCCTGACTGCTGATTTTGTGACTAATGGAGTTTTAAGTTTAAGATGCATCGCAGAATTGAAATGTTTAATGGACAAGGACACGGAATTGAAATGTGTAATGGACAAGGATCCAATGTTATTTTCACATGCTTAGCTTTGGATCATGTTGGTAGATTTGTGGTTTCATGTGTTCAAATGTTGAGATTTGAGGTCATAATTTGTTTGTTTTAACTGGCATGAGTCTGCCTTAGGTGTGGTATGACTGCTGAAAGTTTGCGAAACATTGGCTTAGCTTAGTTGGGATTGGTTTCAATAACCTGTGATTTATTTAGAATAGAGTTAGTATAACATAACCTGCATAAGTATGGATGGTAGATCCTGATTATTCGGGAAGTGATACCTGAGTTGTTTGGGAGTATTTTAGTCCTGTCTTGTTGGGCCTTGATCACACCTTGACTACAACCCCGAGGAACCGAACAAGCTAAAGCTCGAACAATATAGAAAAACACACTAATTGTCTATTATGATCAATTTATGGTATTTGTCTGAATATAGTGTTGTGTCTACTAATTTTTAAAATGATTAAAAGGGGTTCAGAGTCTAAAAAACAGTTCGGTGTTTTCTTGTTTTGAGAGGTGCTCTTGTTTGAATGTACACGACTGTATCCTAAGTGGATTTTTACTGAATTTGACAACATAAGGCAAATGGGATTTGTGTCAACTTTGGAATCCACATTTTTTTTTTGTTAGTATTTTGGCTATAGAAAGGTGAAGTAGGAAAATCAGATATGTTTTCTCTTGTAGCCTAAATCAGTCTAAAAATAAGAATGAATATCGTCTGTTTGTCCACTCTTCATGATCTTTAAAGATTAGAGTAATTCTGGAATCAGAATCTAGTGCCAAGTTGAGTAGTAGACTAATTGATGTTAATTTTGATGTGGTACTTAGTTTAAAACTAGTTCAGTGATGGTACATGTATGGCCATAAGTGCTCATGGGCAAACCATAAACCACTTAGTGTGGTATGAGTCTTTTAAAGGCACCTTGAGAGAAAGATGAAGGGGAATCAAGTTCACTTGGTTCATGACACCTTTCCACCAAATAAAAGTGTACCATGCCGGCGCACTCTGCATGTCAATGGGTGAGTCTTTCTTTGCGGAGTACACTTGGCCTTGGGCCCATCATTTTCAAAGCAAGAGAGAAAAGAGCTTAATTTTGCCTTAAAAGATGAACAGAGCCATAAGTTAAGTCTGCCATTTGTAAAATGCTTGATTTTCAAAGTACGAGGGATTTAGATTTAATTGAAGGTCCTGTGGGTTAATTGCCTTTAAAAATAAGTGAAATTTTCTTTAAAGAAACTTTGGGGGGATCCTCTTTGTATATTACTTTTTCTTCCGGATTTGAATATTAAACTTTCTTATAAGTACATGGTTAATGCAGCAGTCATGAATCATCCCGTACGCCATCCGGGTTCGTTTAAAAGCTGCAGTTTAGGCTTTTATATTAGTGTGGTTGGGTATTTGAATACTCTCTATGGTCTCTCTTGTTTGGACAACATATTATATCATCATATCAATACATGGATGTGGTAGTTGACCCCTTCCTGCTTTTTATTGCATCTAAACCTCAAAGACATGTATGTACGTCAGTGTGTATACAAACGTTACAAGGTTGCTTCTGAATAAAAATTTTATTGGGATTTAAGGACCAACCTTGTGTTATCTCTGGATGTTTTGGACCTGAGTTGAATACTATCCTGCCTATGCTGAACCTGCAGCTCAAAATATGGGTTTTGTATTCCTGCACTTGCCTTGTGTCTGATTTGATCAAGTCCCCTTCTATCACTTAGATTTAAAGACTTGGAAGATAAAAGAGTTTGGTTCTTCTGCAAGAAAAACTTGATGTTCTCTTCAATGTACATTAGCTCTGTCCTTGGTGAGTCTTGCCAATATCATGATAAACCAGGAGATTATCTAATTTGCGGAAGGTTTTTTTTTTTTGACTTGATTAAGAGCAGGTAAAACAAGAAACTGAGCCCACATTGTTCTGATTAGTTTTGAAACTTGTGCATATACTTGTCTGAGCTTGCCATGATCAAAGAAGATTAAGGCCATTCATAATCAGGAGGGCGGGGTAGGGTGATTGAAGAGGTAGAAACGTAAGTCAGTTGGTCTAAATGTTTGGCCGAACTGGTTGAGGATTTAAGGCAATTTGGGGACTGATCTCAGCCTTCCCCTGGTGTCCTGTCATGCCGACGGTTCATGAAACCTCTTGGATCTTGTGCGGTATCAGGAATACGAATGGTGACGACCACCCCTTATATTGCCCAGACCTCATCTTTGGACCCGGTGTTAGACCGTATATATCTATGTATTTCATCTCGTTTTTTTTTTCAATTGGTGTGTATGTGTGTGTACGTATCTTGTATGTTTTAATTAATTAGGTATTAAGTACAGTAAATATACACTAACGTGTCCCTTTTTTCTTTTTTTTTTTTCCCTCGGCCGCATGGCCATCGAGCCAAGTCCGGCCCGACTCCGTTAGCCCGACGAGCAAATTGTCACGCCCCCAAAAACCTCCTTTGTGACATGACCGGCATCCGACGTTATAAAAACATCGGAAGAACTTAAACAACACGATAATAATACTTGAACCCGCCAGGTTAACATTCGCCTCAACGAGCTTATAAAATAAATGTAACAAATCATGAATATATGAATTAAATCAACGGAAGTCTTTTATAATTTAAATAATTCACCCAAAACATGATAGTGTGCCCGAAAGAGTTAAACGACAACTCTTCAAACCCACGTTCGAATGACTACTAAGGAGCTTTTAAGAATAAGAAATAAATGTCTAACCCGTCGGGGCCCCGCGGCCAATTTTAAAACTAGAATAAATAGGGAATTAAATAAATGAAAGTGTCCCGCGAATGAATGTGTGGGCTCGCCAAATCGGCCAAAGATAGCAAGTCCTTCCCAAACGCCCGGAGCATCGTTAACACCTTTCCTCTCAGGTTATCTAACATACCAACAAAACAACAGAATCAGTGGTATGCACGAGTACTTCGTATTCAAAGGAGTGCCTCGGGACAATAAGTAATGAGAAAACGTAGTACATAATACATAAATAAATTATCCTAAAAATCATGCTGAACCGAATGTATGAAACAGTTTATTCAAACTTTTATGTATCTCAATAATAAGTATCAAAACCAATTATAAAACCTCTATCGAGTTACAACTTCAAATATGCCTTTAAATCAATTAAGATAGTCATAAGAATTCCATAAGAGAATAAGAATGTCACATGCTAAATATAGGCCCAAGAATCAAGCATACCGCACATAGGGCACCACACTCCAACATATAATTCTCGGTGGCTAACCTTCTTCCTGCGAATAGCTAGGCATAAAATCAAACCTGTATCATGTAGTACGCGGTGGCTATCCTTCCTCCCGAATAGCTAGGGCATAAATCACACCCCGAGTAGTGAACCCAGCGGGCACACTCTCCGAATGGCTAGGCATAAATCCAACCCGGGTAACGAACCCAAAGGTGGCCCTTTCCTTTGAATGGCTAGGTTAAGATGAAAAAATCAGGCCTGCCAAAAAAATAAAAAAAAGAAACCCCGTCCGAACCCCTGATACGGACTCAGCACCGGGTCGGGAATTTTGGTTTTACCCCAAAATCCATTTTT
>NW_026725916.1:0-48380 GCF_029784015.1 Lycium ferocissimum
AAGATTTGATAAACGTTATTATCTAGGGATCTCCAAAAAAAGAAAGGATACCCTTTACTTTGTTTTTTCGACTCAATAAAACGGTAGTACTTCAACCTACATCAAGGTATTAGAACTATGGTTAATTCCATGGAAGAACTCAAAACATTTCTAAGTTAGTAGCTCTCTTACGGAAAATTGGGCGACCCTTCCCCTACATTTTCTCACTTCCCAGTTCAAACGACACAAACAACAATATCAACAACCAATCCCATCCATTCTGCCCCTCAACAACGTAAGAACAATTTCAAAAATTCAAACAATAGTACAAAGAGTGGCAAACTCGATTTACGATTAAAAAAAATTATAGCTTCAAAACTCCTTTTCCTTCCAATTCTGTTAACAAAATTAATCACAACATATTCAATTAACCCTACTAATTTTCAGCCACAACACAATATTATAATGACCTCATAACAGTCCACATCTTTGCAAGCACCTCAACTTTATTACACAATTTCTTAATCAAACAACACCTCTCCAATCTTCCCTTGTTTTAAAATATGATACACAATCCGAAATACATATATATGTCTCTTAGCATGACAATCAGCCATGAATTAATTTAGAAATAACTTCATAAACAGCCTACCATGGCACAACATCATAAACATAGTTTTTCTTTCAAAACTTACAAGTTCTTTCTTTTACAACTTGGTTACAACTCATTGAAGCTCAACCACGGGAAGGAGAATGAAAACTAACCTTAAAACAGTAAGAACATCCTTATCTTGAGCTTACTTCACTTCAAATTAACCTTCTAATCTAGCTTATGAATCAGAAAGAGGAACTAGCAACCACCTCAAAAGTTACGGCACCCGAATCACTTAGTAAACTTGATTTTACCTAGGGTTTGATATGAGAAACCTTAGGGAGGACTTCCATGGGATGTTTTATGTCTCTCACAATTGGAATATTTTCCAATTACTTGATGTCCTAGAAGAGAGGAGATGATTTTATGGGCTGTTGTGTAAGAGAAATGAAGAACAACTCAGGAACCCTAAGGGAGAAAGAGGGACGGTCAGTTTGGACAGAGAATTTCGTGGCTTCTCTTATGTCTTATAACCTGAAAATTATGTTGAGAAATGAGGTGCTTCAGACCCTTTAAGGAGTCCCTTTTGGCTGCCCCTATCCTTTCCTTTTTGGACAATGAATTGTGGCCTTTCGTTTAGCAAGCAGGTGATGCAACTACTTGTCACCTACTTTCTTAGTTAGTAGGTGTCACTTGTAGATCTTTATCTATTTAAACATGTATCTCATCCCCATTTTTATTTAAGACACGTGTTAAGTAACTCAAGCAAGTTGGACGGTTAAGCAAGCAACTCATTTTTATTTGCCCAAAATTCTCATTTCTCACGTTTAAGTGCATTAATCAACCTCAACTTAGTCATGTATATGTTGAAAAAAAAAAATGGGATGTAACACTATGGTTGAGTTACTTATCATTGGTTGCACTGCATTGACATCATCTTATTTCTACGATTTGATTTGTTGGTTGGTGTTGTTGTGCCTATCTGTCTATCTTGTTAATTTTATGAATGTATGCACGAACTAATCTTAGCCGGCCTATGATATTTATTGGTACATAGTATTTGTACTAATACTACTTTGCTACATCCTTTTTTAGTGCAGAATGCATACCAGAACCGTCTGCTAGACCTCACATCTAGCCCGAGGCTACTTTCTGACCAGATCTAAGGGTGAGATCCTATCCAGCCCATGCCGCCCTGGAGATCTCTCTTATTGATTTCTATTATACTTTCTAGACATTATTATTACATTTCAGACACGTGTGTATTCCTAGATAGTATATTTGGTTAGAGTCCTTGTACGATGACTTTTAGTTCATGGGGTTGTCATATGTAGTATTCCACAACTATTTTTTATTTATGGAATGACTTACACATACTATTATTAATTCTGGTGTTCTTTAAGTTATTTTGGATAATTGAATGGTTAACAGGTTAAGGGGATGGCTCGCCCACCGGGAGGTTAGTGTGGGTGCCATCACGGCGCTTTGGGTCGTGACAAAGTTGGTATCAGAGTCCTAGGTTCGTCAATCTCATTGTACAATGACATGTCTAGTAGAGTCTTGCGGATCAGTATGGAGAAGTCTTTACTTATCTTTGAGAGGCTATGGGACACTAAGAAAACTCAAATTGTTTCTTTCCTTCGTGCTACTTTATTCCAATTGGTATCTGGATGATTCAAAAGGTATCTTACTTTTGCTTCTATTCTCTCATAGATGGTGAGGACTCGTGCTAAGGCAACTGTTGATGAGGCACCAGAGTCGGCCGCCAGGGTCGCGGCTCATGGTAGAGGTCAGGTTAAAGGTTGTGGACGCGGTAGAGGTAGGGGCAGCACCAGCTAGGGGCAGGGCTCCCGTGGCTAGTCAGGCCACGCGCTAGATTAGTTTACCCCGCGCCACTAACAGTTCTAGCTAATGAGGTAGAGTTTGCAGTGGCACCAGCTCAGCCAGATTTCATAGCTACTCCAGTATTATCAGATGTTATAGTTCGTGTGTTGAACCTGCTGAATGGATTGACTTAGGTAGGTATGTTACCGGCTACCCTAGATGGACAGGGTGTGAGATTAGCTGACCAGGTTCCTGATAGATTTCGTGCTCCAGGAGCACAACACGCTGCAGTCATGGCTCCACGTATGGATGAGGCTCCAGGACCAGATATTTTCCCTAGACCAGTGGCAATCCCGATGATGATCGACGAGGAGCATGATCTATTTTAGAGGTTTACAAAGATGAAACCTCCCGTCTTCCATGGCATATAGTCCGAGGAAGTTTATGAGTTTATTATTGGTTGTCATGAGAGGCTCTATAAAATGGGGGCAGTTGAGAGCCATGTCATAGAGTTCGTGACCTTCCAGCTTTTGGGTGATGCCAAGTTATGATGGAGAGCTTATGTGGAGTGTAGATCAGCTGGGTTGCCTCTATTGACTTGGACTCTGTTGTATTCAGTCTTTTTGAAGAAGTACGTTCCACGTACTTTGAGGGATAGGAGGCGTGACGAGTTCAGCAAGATTGAGCAGGGGAGTTCTTCAGTTGCTGCATATGAGGCCTATTTTCACTTTTTGTCCTGTTATACTCTACAGTTGTTGCCTACTGAGGCTGAGAGAGTTTGGAGGTTTGTGAAGGGGTTGAACACTGCTTTGAAGTTGTCAGCCCTTCAGCTTGTATCTACAAGAGCTTCTTTCCAGGATGTGGTGGATCATGTCACCACAGTTGAGGGAGTGAAACAGGACAACTTTGGCAAGTTTGTTAGTAAGAAGGCCCGCAAGGGTGGTAGCTTCAGTGGTACGTTCTCACGAGGGTAGGGTCAGTATGATAGAGTTCCCTGGTTTATTTTGGTCTCCCTATCCAGTCAGCTATGCAGATTTCTGTTAAAGGGCCATTAGGGCCTGGTCATTACTTTTCGAGTTATCCAGGGGGTTCATATTTGAGTCAGCCAAGGGGTTCATATTCCAGATTCTCTGATCATGGTGGTTATTCTACTTTTTCTGCTTCTGTGTAGCTACATATGCTAGACTATAGATGTTATGAGTGTGGATATCCAGGGCATTTCAAGAGGAACTGTCCCCAACTCAGACGGAGTGGCCAGATTGCTCAGTACCAGACTCCCAGGGCTCCAGTTTCATCTACTAGGGGAGAAAGATCTTATGGTAGGGACCGTTCTCAGACTAGGTGAGGTGGCACCCAGTCTAGCAGAGGTGAATCTCAGTTAGGCAGAGGCAAACATTAGCCCGGTAGGGGTGGGGCTCAATCGGGTCAGAGTGATCATGGAGGTCTGCAGGCTAGAAGTGGACGGGTTCATTGCTATGCTTTTTTTGGCAAATCAGAGGTCGAGGATTCCAATACAGTCATTATAGGTAGCATTTCAGTCTGTCAGCGGTCGGCTACTGTGTTGTTTGACCTGAGTTCTACATTCTCTTATGTGTCCACATACTTCTCGCAGGTCTTGATATGGTTTGCGATTTGCTTGATGTTCCTATTCATGTATCTACTCTGATTGAAGACTCGGTAGTGGTAGAAAGAGTTTACCGATCTTGTACGGTCACTTTTATAGGTTATGGTACGTGGGTAGACCTGGTGATCCTTGATACGATAGATTTTTTATGTTATTTTGTGTATGATTTGGCTGTCTCCTTACCACATGATTTTGGACTGTTACGCCTGCCGTCGCCACTAACTATGCGGGTAGGTCTCAGATTTGGTGAAGGGTACTTAGTCCCTCCCCAAAGGTCATTTCCTTTCGTTGCGCCAAGAAGTTAGTTGATAGAGGTTGTTTGGCTTATATGGTGTATATTCGTGATACCAGTGTTGATGTTCCATTGCTTGAGTCGGTCCCTGTGGTTTGTGAGTTCGCGGAGGTGTTTCTCACAGACTTGCCGGGCATGGCACCCGACCGTGATATTAATTTTTGTATTGACTTGGAGCCGGGGACTCGCCCTATTTCTATTCCGCCATATCGGATGGCGCCAGCCGAGTTGAGAGAGTTGAAGGATCAGCTTCAAGATCTTCTCAACAAAGGATTCATTAGACCAAGCGTCTCCCATTGGGGCACTCCTGTGCTATTTGTGAAGAAAAATGATGGGACTATGTGGATGTACATTGATTACCGCCAGTTGAACAAAGTCACCATTCGGAACAAGTACCCCATTCGTCGTATTGATGATCTATTTGACTAGCTTCAAGGGGCTTCTGTGTTTTTCAAGATTAATTTGAGTTCGGGTTATCACCAATTGAAGATCCGAGCTGAAGATATTCTAAGACAGCCTTTAGGACTCGATATGGTCATTATGAGTTTCTTGTCATGTCTTTTGGGCTATGCCCAGCTGCTTTCATGGACTTGATGAATGGCATTGTTAAGCCATACTTGGATTTTTTTGTGATTGTGTTCATTGATGATATATTGGTATACTCAAGGAGTAAGGAAGCTCACGAGAAACACTTAAGGATTATTCTTGGTTTGTTGAGAGACAGGGAGTTGTATGCAAAGTTCTCTAAGCGTGAGTTTTAGCTCGAATTCGTATCCTTCTTGGGTCATGTGGTATCAAAAGACGGGATTATGTTTGATCCTAAGAAGATTGAGGCCGTGAGAGATAGGGTTAGGCCCACTTCAATGACAGAGATTCATAGCTTTGTGGGTTTGGCCAATTACTACCGTCGGTTCGTGAAGGGGTTTGCTTCTATTGCTTCACATTTGACCTGTTTGACTCAAAAGGAAGTACCCTTTTAGTGGTCCGATATGTGTGAGGAGAGCTTTCAAAAGCTCAAGAACTTGTTGACTTCAGCCCCGATTCTAGTATTGCCTGTGGAGGGCAAGAAATTCATAGTGTATTGTGATGCTTCTTATTCTGGTTTGGGTGTCGTGTTGATGCAAGAAAAGAATTCATTGCCTATGCTTCCAGGCAATTATAGATTCATGAGAAGAACTGCCCTACCCATGATTTGTAGTTGGCAGCAGTAATCTTCACTTTGAAGATTTAGAGGCATTACAGTGTCCATTGTGATGTATTCACTGATCACCGCAGCCTTCAGCATGTGTTTACTCTGAGAGATCTCAATTCTAGGCAGCGGAGGTGGATAAAGCTTCTGAAGGATTATGACATCACCATGCTATATCATCGGGGCAATGTAAACGTGGTAGCTGATGCCTTGAGTAGGAAGTTAGTGAGTATGGGCAGTTTAGCTCGATTGATTTCTTCTAAGCGTATTTTAGCCATGGAGGTATAGACTCTAGCCAATAGCTTTGTAAGTCTTGATATTTTAGATCCGGGCAGAGTTTTAGCATGTGTTGAGGTGAGGTCGTCTCTCTTGGAGCAGATTAGGGCTCAACAGTTTGACGATGCTCAGTTATGTAAGATTCGTGATAAAGTTTTGAGAGGTGAGGCCAAGGAGGTTGTGCTTGATAGTGAGAGGATTCTGAGGATCAAGGGACGCGTGTGCGTTCCTCGTGTGGGTGGTCTGATTTGATTGATATTGGAGGAGGCTCACAGCTCTAGGTATTCTATTCATCCAGGGGCGACGAAGATGTACCTTGATTTGAGACAACACTACTGGTGGGGTCGGATGAAGGGAAATATTGTAGATTTTGTTGCTAAGTGTGGGAATTGTCAACAAGTCAAGTATGAGCACAAGCGACCTCGTGGTGTGCTTCAGAAGATGCCCATTCCCGAGTGGAAGTGAGAGCGGATTGCCATGGATTTCGTTATGGGTCTTTCGAAGACCCTGGGCAAGTTTGATTCAGTTTGGATTATTGTTGATCGGTTGACTAAGTCTGCTCATTTCATCCCCGTTCAGGTTACTTATAATGCAAAGAAGTTGGCTAGGATTTAGATCCGTGATATTGTACGATTGCACGGGATTCCTATTTCCATCATATCAGATCGAGGTCCCAGTTTACTTCCAGCTTTCAGAGGTCGTTACAGGCAGAGTTGGGTACTCAGTTGGACCTTAGGACAACTTTTCATCCCCAGACTGATGGTCAGTCCGAGCAGACTATTCAGATGCTCGAGGATATGTTGAGAGAGTGTGTTATTAACTTTGTGGTCATTGGGACCAGTTCCTACCCTTGGCAGAGTTCGCGTATGCTAATAGCTACCATTCCAGTATTGATATGGCGCCTTTCGAGGCTTTATATGGTAAGAGGTGTCATTCTCCTATTGGTTGGTTTGATGCTTTTGAGGTTCGACCTTGGGGTATAGGTTTTCTTAGAGAGTCCTTGGACAAGGTGAAGCTTATTCAGGAAAAATTTCTGGTAGCTCAGAGTCAGCAAAAGATGTATGCAGACCGGAAGATCAGGGATTTAGAGTTTATGGAGGGCGAGTAGGTTCTTCTGAAGATTTCACCCATGAAGGGTGTTATGAGGTTTGGGAAGAGGGGAAAGTTGAGCCCGAGGTACATTGGTCCGTTTGAGATTCTCCGTCGCGTAGGTGCCATCACGGCGCTTTGGGTTGTGACAGAATTTGTGTCACGACCCAACCGGAGGGCCATGACGGGCACCCGGTGCTAACCCACTCGGGCACCTCTTATCGTACATTCACATTTACATCTAGGTGAGCCACATAGCTTAGTCGTAATTTCTATCCATCATTTATGCTACTCTCGTTGGGCAACAACACATTCATACCATCATAACAACTATGCCCCTATCAATATACATAAGCCGACAAGGCTATCAAGTGATATACAAAATATAAGCCGACAAGGCTATCAAGCGATATACAAAATATAAGCCGACAAGACTAAAGATATCTAATCATACACAACTGTCTACGAGCCTCTAAGAAGAGTAGGTAACATCATATAGGCGGGACAGGACCCCGCCGTGCCCATACGCATGTACACAAAAGAATAATATCAAAAAGCTATAGCTCCGGATGAAATGGAGCTCCTCTATGTAGTCCCTGAATAAGAAAGCTATGGATCAAGCCTGTCTCCCTGGCCACCAGCGAGCATGACGCAGCATCCACAAACAAAAGGACGTCAGTACGAATAATGTATTGAGTATGTAAAGCATAATCAACATCACAGTATAAGCATAAGAGACAGCATAAGGATTAGCATAAGAAATAGCATAAGATGGGAGAATCAGGAGGTAATAGAGTCATTTGTACCTCTAGTGGCCTTTATTGTATCTACTTACTTGTCTTTCGTAGAGACCTTCCATTTCTAATGCTTACTCATGTACTTATATATATATATATATATATATATATATATATATATATATATATATATATATATATATATTCGTACTCGTATTCATATTCATGCTCGTGTCCATATCATATCCATATTCATATTCATAGCATACCCGACCATGAAGGTTCGGTGTTTCACATACCCGGCCATGACAAGGCTCGGTGATTATACATATCTGGCCCTACCAAGGCTCAGTGTTATCCGTACCCAACTGCAGTGGTGTGCGCGCGATAGGCATCATACTCGGCCATATAAGCTCGGTGTTACATAATAGTCATACATACTTAGACACATATACATAAGGGCCGTATAATTTATACGGTCCGTACAAATGGCCGTACAACTGGGAAAACCCGATTTTTATTCTCGTTTGACTTCCAATCCTCGTGGACCCTTCTTGACACTTATATAATACTTCATTAACCATACAATAGGCCCTATAGAAGCCCCTTATGATATTTCTAAATAAACATTTACTCAATTATAGCGAAAACCTTTCCGAACACGACTTACATTTCGCTCCCTTCAACAAACTAAACTTCACATATTCGTATGACTTCGAAATCTTATAGTATGCACCTTAAGCTATCTAATACTTCCCTTAATCTCATAAGGATTTCATAATCACCTTAAGCTCACATTAGCCTATCCACAAGGCAACACATACGAATTTTTGAGGTGTAACGTTCTCCCCCCCCCCCAAGAACATTCGTCCTCGAATGTTAGGTTCTTGGAAATTCTATAAAAATTTCGCCAGAGTTTCCCCTATAATATGGCACTACTATCCTACACAACAACCCAAAATACATCGCCTCACAGGGCTACAACAACAACAACAATAACCGTGGCCACACACGACCGGCAAAACATCAAGGAAAAACACTACATACCTGAGGATAATGGCGTCTTGGCCTGAATCTCCTCTGAGGGCGAAAATAAATGTGGGTACTTGAACTTCATACCTTCTTCGGCTTCCCAAGTCATTTCCTCTCTATTATTATTTCTCCATAAAACCTTTACTGAAGCTACCTCTTTGGTTCTGAGCTTTCGTACTTGCCTATCTAAAATGGCAATGGGGACTTCTTCATAAGATAATTGTTTAGTAACTTGGATATCATTTATTGGTACAATTCTAGAACGATCTCCAATGCACTTACGAAGCATCGATACATGAAAAATTGGGTGAACTGACTCCAAATCAGGAGGTAGATCTAATTTGTAAGCCACCTTGCCTACCTTGCATATAATCTCATAAGGTCCAATGTACCGAGAACTAAGCTTGCCCTTCTTACCAAATTTCATGACGCCCTTCATTGGCGACACCTTCAAAAATACCCAATCTTTCACTTGGAACTCTAAGTCCCTTCGACGATTAGCTGCATAGGATTTTTGGCGACTCTGAGCTGTTAATAATCTATCCTATATAGCTTGATTTTCTCTATAGCTTACTGGACCAAGTCCGGCCCTATCAATTTGGTCTCTCCTACTTCGAACCACCCAATTGGGGATCTGCACTTTTCGCCCATATAAAGCCTCATACGGGGCCATTTGGATGCTAGAATGATAACTGTTGTTATAAGAAAATTCAATAAGCATTAAATGACCATCCCAACTACCTCCAAAATCCAATATACATGCCCGTAACATATCCTCAAGGGTCTGAATGGTACATTCTGCTTGTCCATCAGTCTGCGGGTGAAATGTCGTGCTAAGATTCACCTGAGTCCCCAAACCTTCTTGGAAAGACTTCTAAAAATTAGCTGTAAACTGAGTCCCTCTATCGAATATAATAGACACGGGAACACCGTGAAGTCGCACTATCTCTTTAACATAAAGCTTTGCATAGTCTTCTACTATATATGTAGTTCTGACTGGTAAGAAATGAGCTGACTTCATGAGTCTATCCACAATCACCCATATAGAATCATACTTACGTCGAGAATGGGGTAAGCCTATAATGAAGTCCATGTTAATTACTTCCCATTTTCAAGTTGGAATTTCTATAGCTTGCAACAATCCGCCCGGATTTTGGTGCTCGATTTTCACTTGCTGACAGGTGGGACATTGAGCTACAAATTTCGCTATATCTTTCTTCATCCCATTCCACCAATATATAGATTTAAGATCATGATACATTTTTGTTGCTCACGGGTGAACGGGAATAACGAGAACAATGAGCTTCTCTCAATATTTGGTGGCGTAATCCTGCAAACATCGGGGAACACATAACCTGCCTCGACATCGGAGAACTCCATCTCCAGAAATCTCGAATGATGACTGCTCCTTCTGAGGGAATGCATTTTTGTAATGAATTAGCATGGGATCCTCATACTGGCGCTCCTTCACTTCAACCACTAGTGATGAGACCGCTGAATTCAGAATGGTAGCTCCCATATTGCCTGAGTCCACTACTCGAACTCCTAGGCTAGCTAATTGCTAGAGCTCACGAGCTAGCTCTCTTTTCTCTGGCTGAACATCACATAGACTTTTCATAGATCTACAGCTAAGAGCATCAGCCATAACATTTGCTTTCCCGGGATGATACAGGATGTCAACATCATAATCCTTCAACAATTCCAACCATCGCCGTTGCCGTAAATTCGATTCTCTTTCGGCGTCAAGATATCTTTGAAGGCTCTTATGATCTGTATAAATATCAACGTGGACGCCATACAAATAATGTCTCCACATCTTCAATGCATGAATCACTGCAGCCAATTCAAGATCATGGGTCGGATAATTTTTCTCATATTTTTGTAACTGCCTTGAAGCATATGCAATCACCTTACCATGTTGCATTAACACACAGCCTAGACCAACGCCTGAAGCGTCAAAATAAACAACATAACCTTCCAATCCTTCTGGAAGTGTCAAGACTGGGGCAGAAGTTAATCTATCCTTTAGTTCTTGGAAACCACGCTCACAAGCATCTGTCCATTGAAACTTAGCTGATTTTTGGGTCAGCTTCGTGAGTGGTGCAGAAATAGAAGAAAAACCTTCTACAAATCTCCTGTAGTAACCTGCTAAGCCCAGAAAACTACGAACCTTCGTAGGAGTTGTGGGCCTTGGCCAAGTCTTCACGGCCTCAATCTTCTGGGTGTCTACCGGAACAACATCGACTGAAATAATATGCCCTATAAAGGTCACTGAGTTCAACCAAAACTCACACTTAGAAAATTTGACAAACAACTCTCGAGTTTGAAGAACTCTAAGGAAAGTACGCAAATGATCTGCATGTTCTGTCTTGGACCTAGAATACACCAAGATATCGTCGATGAATATAATCACAAATAAATCTAGGAAGGGCCTGAACACATTGTTTATTAAATCCATAAATACTGCCGGTGCATTAGTTAGCCCAAATGACATTACCCGGAACTCAAAATGGCCATATCTTGTTCGGAAGGTTGTTTTAAGAATATCTTTCTCCCTAACTCGCACTTGATGATACCCGAATCTCAAATCTATCTTTGAGAACCATTTGGCGCCTTGTAATTGGTCAAACAAATCGTCAATCCTCGGAAGGGGATATTTATTCTTAATCGTCACTTTATTCAGTTGCCGATAGTCAATGCACATTCGCAAGGAGCCATCTTTATTTCGGACAAACAACACGGGTGCTCCCCACGGGGAAGAACTAGGCCTAATAAAGCCTTTCTCAAGTAAGTCCTTCAATTGCTCCTTCAACTCTTTCAACTCTGCGGGAGCCATTCTGTAAGGAGGGATAGATATGGGCTTTGTATCCGGTAGCACATCTATAGCGAAATCAATCTCCCGCTCTGGAGGGAGGCCTGGAAGTTCTCCCGAAAATTCATTCACCACGGGGACAGATTGAAGAGTTGGCGGTTCAGCTTCTACATCTTGAACCCGAACTAGATGGTAAATACAACCTTTTGTGATCATTTTCCTTGCCTTAAGATAGGAAATAAACTTACCTTATGGTGACGCCGTATTTCCTTTCCATTCTAACACTGGTTCTCCCGGAAACTGAAAGCGAACCATTTTCATTCTACAATCTACATTGGCATAACAAGAAGCCAACCAATCCATGCCCATGATAACATCAAAATCCACCATTTTTAACTCATGTAAGTCAACCATAGTACGATGGTCACAAATTACAACTACACATTCTCTATATACTCGACTAGCGATTACCGGTTCACCAACGGGTGTAGATACCTCAAAAGGTTTGATCGACTCCGGTTTGACCCCAAACCGACCCGCAATATATGGAGTAACATATGACAATGTGGAACCCGGATCTATCAAAGCATATACATCATGAGATAATACCGATAATATACCTGTGACGACTAAAGATCTTGGTGTCCCGCCAAAGCATAAATACGGTGCTAAGGACCGCTAGAACTGGGGGCTCTCCCCCTGCCTCTACCATGGCTGACTGGCGCATGTGAACCTGGCCCCATGGGGCATATGGATGATGAAGACCCGACTACCGATCCTGAAGGCTGGGTCTTACCCCTACCACCAACCGAGGGGCAATCACGCATAATATGGCCTGGCCGACCGCATGCATAGCAAACCTCTGAACCTAGTCGACACTAGCCCCAATGTAACTTCCCACACTGGGAACATCATGGCACGGGTGGCCTTGCCTGACCCGAATCACCTCTGAACTGAGAACCTGAAGCCCTGAAACTTTGACTCGGCCCAGAATAAGTAGATCTATCAAATTTCTGGCCTGTAAACCATGGAGGCGCACTAGTCATTGAGTGGCCTGAATACCTAGAAAACTACTATCTTGGCCCACCCCTAAACTCATTCATCGGACCCGAAGATCTAGCCTTCTTGTTATACCCTCTATCATGCTCACTCTCACTTCTTTGCTGTTGTTGGCTTTCCTCCAAATTCTGGGCATGGGCTTGAATGCATGAAATATCCATGTTGTCTGAAGGGGACGCCGTCAAGCACCTATCCATCAAATGTGGCCCTAGGCCTCTCACAAATCGGTGTACTCGGTCACCCATATCCGCTACCATGGCCGGAGCATACCTAGCCAAAGAATTGAAGCGGAGACTATACTCTAAAGCACTCATACTTCCTTGCATAAGATTTAAGAACTTATCGGCTCTAGCTCGCCAAACCTCTAGAGGCAAGTAATGTCGGAGGAAGGCATCCACAAATTCTTGCCATACCGGGGGAGGTGCATTGGCTCCCCGCGAAGCCATCCAAACTGTATACCAATGAACCGTGACATCCCTCAATCTATAGGATGCTAACTCCACCGATTCAATGTCCGAAGCATGCATTAACCAAAGTGTCCTCAACATCCCATCAATAAAATTTTGAGAGTCCTCATCCGTCTTTGGACCCGAAGAATTTTCGAGGGTTCGAGCTAATAAAATCACGGGCCTTGCACTAACAGCCCTATCACCCTGCCCTGTACCTTGCCGCTGAGTCTAGGCAGCAACCAACTGAGTAAGCAAATTAATGGCCTCTTTTACATCTTTGCCTGAAGCATCCGATGGAGGAGCTGGGGGTGCTGGAGCTGGGGCTGAGGCTCCCTCATACTCCTCAGAAATAGGCACTGAATGGGAGGACTGAGATTGAGCCGCATTCTGGGACTCACCCTCCTCTATATCCGTTGGCGGTGCTCTTTCAGCCCGCTTTTCTGCCACTGTCTTGCCCTTTTGGGCTGCCGTAGCTTTTCTTTTTACAGGCATTTCTGAAATACATAATACACGGTTAAGGAAAGAGAAATCCTTATATCATGGCTCTATCGCACGATCTTATGAAGAAAGAAGGTCATTCATTCCTAAAATGCCGCAGCCTCCTGTTTATAAGTGTGCCGCTCAACACACCCATAAACAAGACTTTACTGAATACGGCTCGTAGACACACCCTAGGACAGAACTGCTCTGATATCACTTTTGTCACGACCCAGCCATGACGGGCACCCAGTGCTAACCTACCCGGGCACCTCTTATCGTACATTCACATTTACATCTAGGTGAGCCACATAGCTTAGTCGTAATTTCTATCCATCATTCATGCTACTCTCGTTGGGAAACAACACATTCATACCATCATTAAAACCTATGCCCCTATCAATATACATAAGCCGACAAGGCTATCAAGTGATATACAAAATATAAGCCGACAAGACTAAAGATATCTAATCATACACAACTGTCTACGAGCCTCTAAGAAGAGTAGGTAACATCATATAGGCGGGACAGGACCCCGCCGTGCCCATACGCATGTACACAAAAGAATAATACCAAAAAGTTGTAGCTCCGATGAAATGGAGCTCCTCTATGTAGTCCCTGAATAAGAAAGCTATGGATCAAGCCTGTCTCCTTGGCCACCTACGGGCATGACGCAGCGTCCACAAACAAAAGGACGTCAGTACGAATAATGTACTGAGTATGTAAAGCATAATCAACATCATAGTATGAGCATAAGAGACAGCATAAGGATTAGCATAAGAAATAGCATAAGATGGGAGAATCAGGAGGTAATAGAGTCATTTGTACCTCTAGTGGCCTTCATCGTATCTACTTACTTGTCTTTCGTAGGGACCTACCATTTCTAATGCTTACTCGTATACTTATATATATATATATATATATATATATATATATATATATATTCATATTCATACTCGTGTCCATATCATATCCATATTCATATTCATAGCATATCAGACCATGAAGGTTCGGTGTTTCACATAGCCGGCCATGACAAGGCTCGATGATTATAGATACCTGGCCCTACTAAGGCTCAGTGTTATCCGTACCCAACTGCAGTGGTGTGCGCGCGATAGGCATCATACTCGGCCATATAAGCTCGGTGTTACATAATAGTCATACATACTTAGACACATATACATAAGAGTCCATAAGAGTCATCAACATCATTACCATCATCGTTTTTGTTACATTTATCCTTAGAGGATCAACTACCATATAAAGGGAAGCAATAGGATCACGAAAGTATCGATACTCGTGAGATTTAGTAATCTTAGAGATAGAGTCACTTGGAAGACATTATGGGACTCATGAAAGAATATATATATCAAAGGAATCATGCCTTAATGAAAGAAGGGTTAGTCTTACATACCTCTTCGTCTTCTTAACTATTTAATGATCACCGTCGAAGCTTGAATAATTTACATTTAGAGGGGGTTCACGCCATAGTTAAGCCTTAATGATACTCTTAAGTTCAAACTAGAATAATTAATGATCTAATGAAAATTGGGCAGCATTTCCCCTATTTTGTCAACTTCCACCATTTTACAAAACAGCTCCCAACAACCACAATAACCTCCATAATACACTCCCAATATCATAATCAAGCAATCACATTCCATTAAACCTTAAAAATCTTTCCGTGCGCTCAACTTATACCAACAACTCCACACCCATTTTAGCACATTTTCATATAATGCTTCTTCATCACCATTATTACCTTCCATAACATGATTATATCCATATCATACTAAGAATCATGACTCAATATAGATTACTACTCATAAACATCATAAAAGCTACATTTAGACTTCATTTTCTACTTTCTTCTTCTACCCAAGTTTTACTACAACCAAACATTCTCATTAACATGAAATAAGCATGGAAACTAACCTTTTTATCCCATAGAAACAAGCTTTGGAGAAGCTATCAACTTGTGCAAAAACCCTAGCTACAATGCCCAAGTATTTCTTGAAATCTACCAACCCTAGGGAACCTTCTAACACATGAACACTTGATTCTTGCTATTTGATCTTTATAATCACTTGGGTTTGGGTGAAATATGTTTGGAGAAGGGTTTTGGAGCTTTAGAGAGTGTAGAAGAAATGTGGGAAATGAAATAAGGTGAGGGTCGTCCATCCTTATAATATAAAAATTCGACCCGGCTCGATTTATACTACTACTATACAGGCCGTATAATTTATACGGTCCGTATAATCAGGCCGTATAATACCACCAGGCTGCACCCTTCTCTGGAACAAACCTACGGACCATTATACGGGCCGTATAATTTATACGGTCCGTACAAATGGCCGTACAACTGGGAAAACCCGATTTTTATTCTCGTCGACTCGTTTGACTTCCAATCCTCGTGGACCCTTCTTGACACTTATATAATACTTCATTAACCATACAATAGGCCCTATAGAAGCCCCTTATGATATTTCTAAATAAACATTTACTCAATTATAGCGAAAACCTTTCCGAACACGACTTACATTTCGCTCCCTTCAACAAACTAAACTTCATATTCGTATGACTTCGAAATCTTATAGTATGCACCTTAAGCTATCTAATACTTCCCTTAATCTCATAAGGATTTCATAATCACCTTAAGCTCACATTATCTTATCCACGAGGCAACACATACGGAATTTCCGAGGTGTAACAATTAGACCGGACAGATACCGGTCCAAATAGAGAAAACGTGGAGGAAGTATATACGGAAGGTATTCGGGCCAACGATATGCCACCGAAGGAACAATTGGGCCGGGCTAAACGTCAGAAGCATGAATCGATTCAGTTGCGTGACTACGTTATGGAAACATTCCAGAACGAAAGTCCATCAATGCGTCCGCCCGATCCTTATCACCCCTGAGGTGCGCCTTATCCTTTAGCTCACTATATATTTTGTGATAATTTTCGTCGCAACACCAAAGCTTCCTGATAGTAATCACCACAGGAACCGAGCCAAAAACCTTTTCAGAGGCAATGAAAAAGGAACATTGGAGAAAGGCAATGCAGCAAGAGATCCAAGCATTGGAGGATAATGGAACGTGGACATTAGAAACATTGTCACCGAATAAGAAATCACTCAGATATAGATAATTATATAAGATCAAGTACAACTCTGACGGCACAATCGCGCGATATAAAGCTCGATTGGTCATTTTCAGAAATAAACAGGAGGAAGGAATTGATTACAATGAAACGTTTGCTCCAGTTGCTAAGGTAGTAACCGTTTGGACCTTCCTCGCAGTTGCGGCTGCGCGAAATTAGGAGTTTCATCAGACGGATGTTCATAATGCCTTCTTGCACGGTGACCTTATAGAGGAAGTTTATATGAAATTGCCACCAGGATTTCGTATTCCTGGTCCGGGCCAAGTATGTCGACTCCGAAAATCCTTGTATGGTTTGAAACATGCCCCATGGTGCTGGTTTGCGAAAGTGTCAAGTGCTTTAATGAAATAATGGTTCAAACAGTCGTACTCAGACTACTCTTTCTTCACGATATAACGAGGAGGTATGCAACTTAACGTCTTAGTCTATGTGGATAACTTGATTATCTCCGGAAACGACCATAGTGCCATTGAACAATTCAAATACTACCTACGTGCATGTTTTCACATGAAGGATTTGAGCCCTCTGAAGTACTTTCTAGGAGTTGAAGTTGCACGTGGACCAACTGGGTTATTTCTCTGTCAACAGAAATATGCCTTGGATATAATCTCTGAATCCGGTTTACTGGGAGCTAAACCAGTCAGCACTTCTATGGAATAGAATCATGGTTTGGCACTGGCCAAAGGACCCTTATTGGGGGATCCGGAATCGTACCGATGTCTGGTCGGTAGACTAATATACCTGAGTTGTCGTATTGCATGAATGTTCTATCTCAATTCATGTAGCAACCAAAGGAAGCGCACTGGAACGCGACTCTCTAGGTGGTGCGCTACTTGAAGAAGAACTCAGGACAAGGCATTGTGATGAGAAGAGATTGTGATCTCCAGTTGTACAGATGGTGTGATTCGGACTGGGCTGGATGTCCGTTGACTCGAGAATCACTTATTGGTTGGTTTATCTCCCTGGGGAATTCACTCGTATCATGAAAAAATAAGAAGCAGCACATTGTCTCTCGCTTGTCAGCAGAGGCGGAATATCGATCAATTGAAATGACGGTCTTTGAGTTGAAATGGCTAAAGGGAATTTTGCATAGTTTGGGAGTTGAACATAAATCTCCGGTGAAAATGTACTGTGATAGTCAAGCGGCACTATATTGTGAGAAATTCGGTGTTTCATGAACAGACTAAACACATTGAAGTCAACTGTCACTATGTCCGAGACGCTCTGCAATCCGGAATCATACTTCCCAGTCATGTGTCTACCAGTGAACAATTGGCCGATGTGTTTACAAAGGCTTTAGACAAATCGCAGCGTCAGTATTTACTTGGAAAGTTGGGCATCGAGACCCTCATGCTCCAACTTGAAAGGGGGTATTGAGACCAAATATGACCTGACCAGTTTGTCCGGTCACGTCGGTGTGTCGATAAAAACCCAAAGTCAGTAGGAACCCTATCCTAGTATAATTGTAATAGTTATTTATGGTGAATTTGTAATTATGGTAAAACAGGATGTTTAGTTCTTTTAGAATAGGTTACCTTATTAGACTAAGGAAAAGAGGACCTTACTTGTATATAAGGAGGTCATTATGATGAATGAAAGGCAGAAAGAATTCTCCCATTATTCTTGTCTCTCTAAATTCTCGTCCCTGTCTCGATTTTAACAGAATGGAATGTTTATGGGGTATTCACTGGTGGTTTACGGTGTTGAAGGAGTGAAATAATCGATTTTGTTTTGGTAAAGAGGATGTATTATGAATGTGTAGAGGGGTAAATTCTATTAGTATAAAGTGAAACTCCAGCATAATGTAATGAAAGTTTTACTAGTAAAAAGTTTAAGGGCAACTTACATAAATAACTACCTTTTAATGCTTGCTTTCAGTCGGTAGCTACCTTTTTGCTATTGACAATTCGTAGCTACATAAGGCATTTTCGTTGTATTTGATGTATTTCAGTGTATTTAAATACACTGTTCAGTTGTATCCAACCTTATCTGATGTCACATGTATTTGACTGTATTTGAAAGTATTCGAGTTGCCGTAAAGTTGAATGTATTCACCGTATTTGAATGTACTTCAATAAAATTTCAAACACACTATGTACATTCAAAATACATATGAAGCCAAATACATTCAGATACAAGACAAGAAGCAAAAATACATTCAAATACAAGATAAGAAGCCAAATACATATGGGATACAAGACATATGAGCCAAATACATATGAGATACATATGACGAAATACACTCAGATACACTTATATATGAGATACAAAGGAGAAGAAGCCATGGATTCTGGCTAGATGAAATACAATCAACCAAATACATTAAACTTATATATACACTAAAAAAAATGATGAAAATACACTCAGATTATGAAATACAAGAAGGAGAAGAAGCCATTTATTCCAGTCAAATCTTCAGTCAAATATAAAAAAAAATACACTCAAAAAATGACTAGTGTAATTAAAAAGGAAGAATACAATCAAAACCGGTCGGATCTCCGACGAAATACTAAGTACCACTTTATTTACACTTGAAAAAATGAAAATACATTCAAATCCTTTTTAAAATACACCGTATTTATTAAAACAAAATACACTGTATTCATATGCAGATTTGCAGCGAAATTCAAACAACATTGTATTTACACTAAAGAAAACGATCGGATATCCGGCGAAATACAAAATACATTGTGTATACAACTCCGTATTTCAGTTTTATACAACTCCGGCGGCACTCGTCCTTCCAGATCTGAGTTCAATTTGATCTCAAAAATCATTCACTCCGGCGAAATACCCTAAATACACACCGTATTTCAGTTTTATACAACTCTAGCAGCACTCTTCCTTTCAGATCTGAGTTCAATTTGATCTCAAATTGCATCAATTGGACACATGATGCTTCGTAAAATTTCGATTGTCTTATTCGATCTTATAGCTAAAGCATTTGGCTTTACCTTTTCGATTGTGGCAGAGGAAGGGTCCTTCTTTTTTCATGAGACTATCTGGTCGAAATTGAGTAGATAAAGTAAGAAAATAAGTTATCTATCCTTGTCAAAGTATGAGAACGTTGTGATAAAATTCTGCGCTAGTCCTAAATTTTTTTTCACGACAACAGGCTTCACTCACTACGGCGAACGGCTACGTGTATGACATAAGCAATGGCGGCGGGATGTGGTGTGGTGGTTGCTTGTGGTTCGCGGCTCCAGTTTCTCATTGGAGGAGAGCTCCAGTAGTCGTGTGAAGGAGAGGAAGAGGAGAGAGGTGTTGTTGGGTTAGTGAATGGTTCGTCACCAGAGCTCCGACAATGGGACGGCGGCGGTTGGGTTAGTGAATAGGAATGAGAGAGAAAGCTTTTTAGGGTTTGGAGAAGATGTGTAGTGAGGCAGAATAAAGAGAGGTCTATGTATTTTTGTATAGCTACCAATGGTAATTTACCAAATTAATATAGCTACTAAATATAAATAAATCAAAAGGTAGTTTTTATCAATAACTACCTCTTAGAGGTAGCTACACCAAGTAATTTTTCTAAAGTTTAAACTTCAGTAAATTATGCTTGTGTTTCAGATTTCAAACTCCTATATTTTATGCTCGACTTTTACATATAGAAGCTTCTGAGCTCCAACATCTTGTGCTAGAGTTTTCGTGTTTTAAATTAAAAAAAAATCTTATTAAAAAGTGTCTATTTTTTAATTAAATTTAAATTAGTAGTTGTTTTTCAATTATACGTCTAAAAAAACTAAGTATTTGTGAATTTTACCCCATTTTTTACTGGATCCGTTTGAAATTTATTATTTAAAATATCTAATGGAGAAAAAGACTTCGACACATCCATTTTTTTTTTTTTCAAATAGAAAGCATTAACCATTTTTGTTGTTTCAGTAGTTGCAAAGGTGGGTATTTTTCTTTTTTCTTTTTTCCTTGTCTTTTTTATTTTTTGGTTTTAGTACTTTTTCAATCAAATAATCGTAACCACGCACTTTATTAGTTAATTTATTTTTAAATAAAAGAAACGGGAGTGGAATTCGGCTTTATCGGATACAAAAATAGGTGTCACTTTAAGCATTGTGCCTATCAAATATTATCAGCAGCCCAACTTTTTCTTTCCGCCAAACCCAAAAGTAATTGTCCTCCAATGTGCCTATTTACCTGGCTTCACATTGGATTACTCTTGATTAAATAATTCTGCACGGTTTGCTCTTCAAATAGGCTGGTCTTTAATTTTTGGCCTTCAAAATCGGAAGCAGGGTATAAGTTCTTTAAGGAGCTGGGGAATAACTTGTGGGATATTAAAATGCGAAATATAAACTTATGAGTTATGCCCCGCAAAAAATTATTTGCCTTGAGAAGAAAAAATTAAAGACCAGCACAACAGCGACATAAGTGCAAATGACCCCTGTGGATCGACACCAATACATAATTACAGTTACCTCGAAGGGATCCTTCCTACATGATATCTGCTTGACAATTTTGTTGATATAGTTATAAACTTTTCTTGTAGCTGACTAAAAGTCTAGATATAATTACTTGATCCTCCTTCCACTTCATTGCGAGCCTGCAAGTAGAAAAGAACACGTCTTCTTAAAAATTTGGTTTGGCTGGAAATAAGAGTGCAGAGTAAAGGGTAGTCTTATATCATGGTTTGGCACTGATACCCTTGTTTTGTGCTGATCTTTAATTTTTATCCCTCGTAACAAACAACTTTTTTTAGGGGCATAAATTTATATTTTCGCATCAAGATGACAAGTTATAACCCGTGCCCTTAAAGAACTAAAGACCAGCCCATTTGAAGGACAAAATTAAAGAGCAAACCTATTTGAAGGCCAATTCGTGCAATTTCTGTGACATCCTAAATGGAGGTAACATGTGAAAGTAGTTTTACAATTGCTTTCACTATGTGAAAGTAGAATTTCATTTAAAACCAGGATACAAAACTCTCATCGACAAACCAATGATCCTTGTTTACATAATAATAATAATATCAATAAAAGGGACCTATCATATCCAAAACCAGAAGAAGAGAAAAGTAGAATTACATGTCAAATGAGGCATTAGCTTTTGATGCTGCCAAAGAATCTAGAAAGCGGCAAAGGACCCTCAGCTTCTTCATCATCGCTTGTAGACTGCTTAGACCTCGACCTCGACTGGTGCTTCTTATCTTTCTTCCTTCTCTTAGACTTAGATCTTGATTTTCTGGATTCTCTACCACCTTCATCATCGTCAGAGCTTGAAGATTCAGATGATGAGCTAGAAGAGCTGGAATCCGAATATCTCCTTGAATGCTGAATCAGTTTAGGTAATATATACGTGTCATTCAAATGTAGTACTCAATCACACAAGTCCATTCTGAAGATCTTCAAATATGAACTGACAGTCCACAGAAACAACTTATAAATTCTTAACACAAAACGTACAAGTAATTATGCAAAAAGTGAACAAAAGTCTACAAACTAAAAGCACAGTAGTAGACGTTTGCCTTACCTACTGTAACTTTGTGGAATAAAACATTCCGTTTAATTTCTTGTACTAATACCCCTACAAGAGTTTTAGACTAAGAAACTTTCCACCTCAAGTACCCTATGCATAATATTTACTTTTTTTCTTTGTAATTCTTCAAGGTCATTATTTGTGAGGATATGAAAAATGGAAAATACATCTGCCATTTCCTTCAATTAGATGCATATTGGAAACATAGGTATCTGCCTCACACAACTTTCAAGAAAGGAAAAATAAACACTCAAAATTCCAAAGCTTTAGTTCTTACCCAAGGTCCTCCCTAATTCTACTCATCTACTTGTATATATAGTCTTTTCGACACGTTCCTCCTGGTCGTAAAGGTATCTTAAAGCAAAATGAGTTTTCAGATGAAAGAAACAATGGGCAGTTGTATCAGTTACATGCAGATCAAGTAATGAATAGTTGCATGAGGGGGATGTTGTGCGGAGGGCGAAACGGAGATGAGTAAGATGGTGGATGAAAGGGAAGAGTTGGGGCAAAACAGGGAAATAAGAAAATGCTTGACAGGAGGGAGAAGAAAGGAGTTTAGAGTTTACAAAGATAAGTTAGGACGAAGATTCTTGGGTCCAGTAAGTTCTTGGGGATGTCGTTTGAGGAAACAGTGATAGAACTTATCTGACATAGAGCAGCAAGGTGAGAAGCAGGTAATGGAGTATGGAGACGGTGAAAATAAAAGTAAAGGAATCAAAAAAAATTGGAATCGTCATCAATTACGAAACACATGTGAGATGTGTGGGAGGGGGTGGAATGAAGAGGGGGGGTACAGAACGTGTTGGTTATGGAGAGTTAAATAAGAATCATGGGATGTTGAAGGAAAGGGGATGAATGACTGGGATTAAGATAGTGGGATGTACTCTTAGTGTGTTTTTTAATTAAGCAAAACGGAGAAATACCAAAATCTTTTGAAGTGTGGGGAATTCGAAGGTGGAAGCGAGCAGGAGATCCATAGGTTGTTGGCAGAGATTTGACAAATTTCTTATCTAGACAGAGTGGGAGGAGACATTTCCAGAAGCCATCCATATTCCTCTTCACCCCACTCACATTAAATCATATAACCAGCTTGGTAGATAGTAGGATGGAAGAGGTTGAAAACATTTTCAGATTTGAAAATATGAGCTAGAAGAAGGCACACAACATTTTTTTTGATAAGGTAGTCGAAGGCACGCAACTAAGGGCAACTAGTGGGGAAACTGGTGGAGGAGGACACTGACACTTCTCTTTGGCAGGGAGTTGAATCTATTAAAAATGACTGAAGATGGAAAAATAGTGTGTTTCGGACGGTAGAAATAAAGCTGAGGATCTAATGAACGAACTGTGAGAGTTAGAAATGAAAGAGGGTAAGATGGATTTAAACAAGCAGGAGAAACTGACGAGGTGAAAAGGGTAGTTAGAAAATATGACAATTGGCCAAGTGATCAAAATTAACGGTGTTGTGGCCAAAAGAGGGTGACTATGTCTGCCACGGTTAACTTTCCATTGATTAACTAAAGCTAACAAGAGAAGAAATTTTATGAACATAATTGAGGTGGAGAAACAAAGTATGAGGAAAAAGAGGAATAAGAGAGCTATTGAGGGTTTCCATATACAACTGTTGCATAAAGAAATGGAGATGAGCCCAAATTTGGAAATAAAGTTAACCAACGTGTGTTGAAATAAGAGTGTGGCCCGGAGAAAATTCTCGGAGGAGGAAGTATCGAGGGATTAGTAGCCTATGTTGCTCGGACCCTTCACGTTTGCTGCCGCACCCGTGTCCGACACGACACCGACACCGGATTCGTGTCGGATCTGGTCAAACGACATTGGATACTTTGACCAAATCCATGGACCAATCTGAGAAAATATTTGAGGCCAAATTGAAAGAAACAGAGAGCTCTTGAAGAGTGGACACTTATTGTATCTAGAAGAGTATCAAGTTAATTAAAAATTAATATTTAATTATAAATGAAACATAACTATAAAAAATTATTTTTGTTTTTTTATTTCTAGGCATAGATTTAGTTATTTCTCTTATAATTTTGAATTATTTTAGCCGAATCCCCGCACCCGTATCCGCACCTGGATCCGTACCCCCGAATCTTAAAATTTAGCTTATGCCGAATCCGACCTCTAGATCTGTACCCGTATCCGACACTCGACACCGAGTCTGAGCAACATAGTTAGTAGCTATGCAGAGGACAAAGGGCAAAGTACCAGGTCCTGACAGTTTCACTAGCTCTTATATCAATGTTGAACCTAACTAAAGAAGACATCATGAGTGCAATAAGGCATTTCCATTCTACAAGAGAATTTGAAAAGAGCACTAACTCTTCTTTAATTGCAATTATTGGACAGGGCAAAATATCTAGGATTTCAGAGCTATAAATCTAGTGGGAAGCACGTACAAGATAAATTAAAGGTGCTTTCCTTAAACTTAAAGGTCTTCGACAGCACCATATCAACGACAGATATACTTACACAGAAGGAAAGAAGATACTAGATGCTTTTTTTTATTGTAAATGCGCTAGTGAACTCACGAACCAAAAAGAGAAGGCAGAGCTTTGCAAGTTGAATTTAGAAAAGGCATATGGCCGTGCCAAAATCGAGTTTCTTGGCTGCGTAATGCAAAAGTTGGCTTCGGGGACAAATGAAGATCGTGCATTCAATTTTGCATATCCATGGTCAAGTTCTCAGCTTAGGTCAACTGAAATCCCACAGATTTCTTCAGAAGTTCGAGGTTTATGAGAAGGAGGTCCTTTATCCTCTATGTCGGTCATATTAGTGATAGGAGCTCTTATCATGATCAGTGTTGTCAAAGGCACGCTTAAGCCCTGAAGCGAGGCTCAAAACATGTTGAGCGCTTCGCCTTGCTTTATTTGCGCTTCAGTGTCATCACCAAGGTTCTAAGACACTTTTCCTTGCCAATGAGCCTCTCTTGAAGAAGTGACACTAGATAATTGATATTTCAGTTTATCGTAATGTTTGTACAATTTCTTTGTCCATATATTTGTTATTCATGCTTATTATTATTAGTCTTGGACTAAACATATATTTTTTCACCATTGCGCCTTTTTTCATTAAAGCTCACACTTTATTCGCACTTTGCGCTTGAAGCCCCAGCTAACCTTAGAGCTTTTTTGCGCTTTTCGCTTTTGATAACACTGATCATGATGATGAATAAAGTGGTAATTGAAAGTTTCACAGCCAGGGAAAGGCAGGACAGTAAACAAATCTCTCATTAGAGATAAACCTTAAGAATTGTGAGATCATAACAGTGAAAGAGGTGAACATCGAAACTTTGGCAAACGTTCTCAAGTGTACAATGGATCCCTTCTGACTACTTATTTGGTTTATTCATTGGAGAGTGCAAGACACAAGAAGAGAGCGGCATGGAATGCAGTGATGGAGAAAGTGGAAAAGAGGTTAACGGAATGGTATAAGAGAAACATACCGAAAGGGAAGAGAGACACTGATTAAGTACACTTTGTCCAGCATTTTGACCTATTACGTATTTAACGTACCGATGAACATAGCAGGAAGCTTCTTATGGGGCTCAAAAGGGTAAATAAAAGAGTTTAATTTGGCCATTGAAATTAGTTACTGCTCCTATGAAGGTGAAGGGTTCAAGGGATAAAAAGACTTGAGGATATTCAATTGCATCTTACTAAGCAAATGGATGTGAAGATACAGCATGTAGGATCAAGCATCTTGGAGAAAGCTTATTGTCAACAAATATGAAACACAGGAGGGTGGAGGACTGATCACACTTCTGTAAGGGCACCACAGTTAGTTTCTGGAGTGAAGGATCATATGCTGATAAACTTCTATCTGAACTTTCCAACTATCTTTAGACAACAACAGTAGTAGCAAGAAGAAAGCATCAGTGGCCCAGATTAGCAAGGAACAAGGAGATATATTACTATAGAATTGTAATGTTAGAAGAAAACATGCAGGACTAGAAAATGGAACGAATACCAGTTGGAATACTTGGTCATCCATAATATAACCAATATATGTGGTACAACTTATACATTGTATCATGTTTATCAAATATAAAAATAAGTTAGAACAACATCCTGATTCTCTATCCCTTTTTCCTTTTCTTTTTTTCTTTCGGGAAATTTACACAAAGACCTTTTTTAAAACTTTATTAAATTACCACCCCTTCGGGAAAATTACATTTGGTAACACATTCATAACATTCCATACAGCTTTTTTAAAACAAATTACTTTTTTATAAGAAAGATAGAAAACAATAACAACCAATACCTAATCGCCCAACTTCTTTGCATTCTTTCTAGCGGGAGCGGGTCCTTACTTTTGCTCGAAGCACTCCTCTTCGTTGTTATCTCGCAGAGCAAGAAGTGGTAGTCAAGTTCATATGCTTCTTGCATTTAATTCACTAGGCGAGATCCAACGTTTTACCCATGAATCCTTTACTTACTATAGTTCTTCTTGAAAGTTTGTTGTAATTTCCAAGTTCCCCTATTGTATACTACTTGTTAAATATAAACCTAAATCAATGATATACTGGTATACTAAATAGTATACTATTTATTACTAAATATAAACCTAAATCAACGGTATACTCCTATATTAAGTAGTATATTATTTGTTAAATATAAACCTAAATCAAAGGTATAGTGGTATAAGAATTAGCTCCAAGAACTAGAAGGATTGAAATCTAAAGTTAATTAAAGAGATTTGAGAAAGATAGTAGAAGATTGCTGTCCCTCATAGTGGTGTTTAAACTTATCTTCTGTTTGGCTTTTCGAAGGCTGTTGTGGTGGTATGGAAAGGTTCATAATTTTGGCTAACTCAAATTTGGAGTTGGTAGGTGCTGTATATAGGTTCCGCTATTTGAGACTTCCTCCTTTTTGCTTCCTTGTACAAGGAAGGCACTTTGTTCCTTTTAAGTACAATTTTTTAGTTTACATTCATGATTCAACACGGGAAAACGGTATATAGACTATTTGACAATTGCTAAGCTATTTTTCATGGAAATTCATTTAGGTC
The DNA here is from genome assembly GCF_029784015.1 of Lycium ferocissimum. Classification (NCBI taxonomy): domain Eukaryota; kingdom Viridiplantae; phylum Streptophyta; class Magnoliopsida; order Solanales; family Solanaceae; genus Lycium; species Lycium ferocissimum. The sequence continues at coordinate 27,100 of NW_026725916.1, forward strand.
ACCTGCTATTGGGTGTTCAATATTTAACAGAAACACCAATTAAAATTAGGACATCTTGATGATTGATAGCCAAAAGATTTAATAAGTTCAAATTTTCCTCAACCAATTACATGTTCAGACGCTTATTGAAGTAACATATGATACTCTCAACTACAGAATCCATTCTTGTTAAAAGGTCGGTGGAGCAATATAGGGAGAGGAAGAAGGACCTCCACATGATGTTCATCGACCTAGAAAAGGTGTATGACAAAGCCCCAAAGGAGGTTCTATGAAGATTCTTGGAGGCCTGACGCAAGCCGAGCTCCATCAAGAACTCGCACACAAAGCCGAGCTAAGGAGTTCATGGTCATTTCATCAAGTCATTACTTTGGATGCTTGGAGGGTGCATGGAACCATAATTCATGAAGCATTATCATGAAGATGAGTCTTTGAAGATCATGGAAGGTCAACATAGGACGACCTTCAAGATATGGGAGATAGCTTGGTGGAAGAGGATATTACTTCAAGATATGGCAGATAGCTTGGTGGAAGAGGCTATTTGTGCAAAGAGACTATTTCTTAAATATGTTTCCATTATCTTTTGAAGACTAAGAAGACCCTTATTTCATTAAGGATATTTTTGTGATAAGACTTAGTCTTTAGTCTTAGCCTAGCTTAGTATAAATACTACCTTATGTCATTTTAGTTTTTAGTTTTTGATGAATTGTGAATATTGTTGTTATATCTAGAGAGAGAAACTTATGAGAGACTTATGGAAAGCTCTTGTTGAATCTTGTTTTTTTCCAAAGGATTAGTTGCTTGGGAACTAATGAACGAACTGTGAGAGTTAGAAATGAATGAGGGTAAGATGGATTTAAACAAGCAAGAGAAACTGACGAGGTGAAAAGGGTAGTTAGAAAATATGACAATTGGCCAAGAGATCAAAATTAACGGTGTTGTGGCCAAAAGAGGGTGACTATGTCTGCCACGGTTAACTTTCCATTGATTAACTAAAGCTAACAAGAGAAGAAATTTTATGAACATAATTGAGGTGGAGAAACAAAGTATGAGGAAAAAGAGGAATAAGAGAGCTATTGAGGGTTTCCATATACAACGGTTGCATAAAGAAATGGAGATGAACCCAAATTTGGAAATAAAGTTAAGCAACGTGTGTTGAAATAAGAGTGTGGCCCGGAGAAAATTCTCGGAGGAGGAAGTATCGAGGGATTAGTAGCTATGCAGAGGACAAAGGGCAAAGTACCAGGTCCTGACAGTTTCACTAGCTCTTATATCAATGTTGAACCTAACTAAAGAAGACATCATGAGTGCAATAAGGCATTTCCATTCTACAAGAGAATTTGAAAAGAGCACTATCTCTTCTTTAATTGCAATTATTGGACAGGGCAAAATATCTAGGATTTCAGAGCTATAAATCTAGTGGGAAGCACGTACAAGATAAATTAAAGGTTCTTTCTTAAACTTAAAGGTCTTCGACAGCACCATGTCAACGACAGATATACTTACACACTTACACAGGAGGAAAGAAGATACTAGATGCTTTTTTTATTGTAAATGCGCTAGTGAACTCAAGAACCAAAAATAGAAGGCAGAGCTTTGCAAGTTGAATTTAGAAAAGGCATATGGCCGTGCCAAAATCAAGTTTCTTGGCTGCGTAATGCAAAAGTTGGCTTCGGGGACAAATGAAGATCGTGCATTCAATTTTGCATATCCATGGTCAAGTTCTCAGCTTAGGTCAACTGAACTCCCACAGATTTCTTCAGAAGTTCGAGGTTTATGAGAAGGAGGTCCTTTATCCTCTATGTCGGTCATATTAGTGATGGGAGCTCTTATCATGATCAGTGTTGTCAAAGGCGCGTTTAAGCCCTGAAGCGAGGCTCAAAACATGTTGAGCGCTTCGCCTCGCTTTATTTGCGCTTAAGTGTCATCACCAAGGTTCTAAGACACTTTTCCTTGCCAATGAGCCTCTCTTGAAGAAGTGACACTAGATAATTGATATTTCAGTTTATCATAATGTTTGTACAATTTCTTTGTCCATATATTTGTTATTCATGCTTATTATTATTAGTCTTGACTAAACATATATTTTTTCACCATTGCGCCTTTTTTCATTAAAGCTCACACTTTATTCGCACTTTGCGCTTGAAGCCCCAGCTAACCTTAGAGCTTTTTTGCGCTTTTCGCTTTTGATAACACTGATCATGATGATGAATAAAGTGGTAATTGAAAGTTTCACAGCCAGGGAAAGGCAGGACAGTAAACAAATCTCTCATTAGAGATAAACCTTAAGAATTGTGAGATCATAACAGTGAAAGAGGTGAACATCAAAACTTTGGCAAACGTTCTCAAGTGTACAATGGATCCCTTCTGACTACTTATTTGGTTTATTCATTGAGTGCAAGACACAAGAAGAGAGCGGCATGGAATGCAGTGATGGAGAAAGTGGAAAAGAGGTTAACGGAATGGTATAAGAGAAACATACCGAAAGGGAAGAGAGACTGATTAAGTACACTTTGTCCAGCATTTTGACCTTTTACGTATTTAACGTACCGATGAACATAGCAGGAAGCTTCTTATGGGGCTCAAAAGGGTAAATAAAAGAGTTTAATTTGGCCATTGAAATTAGTTACTGCTCCTATGAAGGTGAAGGGTTCAAGGGATAAAAAGACTTGAGGATATTCAATTGCATCTTACTAAGCAAATGGATGTGAAGATACAGCATGTAGGATCAAGCATCTTGGAGAAAGCTTATTTGTCAACAAATATGACACACAGGAGGGTGGAGGACTGATCACACTTCTGTAAGGGCACCACAGTTAGTTTCTGGAGTGAAGGATCACATGGTGATAAACTTCTATATGAACTTTCCAACTATCTTTAGACAACAACAGTAGCAAGAAGAAAGCATCAGTGGCCCAGATTGGCAAGGAACAAGGAGATATATTACTACAGAATTGTAATGTTAGACGAAAACATGCAGGACTAGAAAATGGAACGAATACCAGTTGGAATTCTTGGTCATCCATAATATAACCAATATATGTTGTAAAACTTATACATTGTATCATGTTTATCAAATATAAAAATAATTTAGAACAACATCCTGATTCTCTATCCCTTTTTCCTTTTCTTTTTTTTTCTTTCAGGAAATTTACCCCGAAGACCTTTTTTAAAACTTTATAAAATTACCACCCCTTCTGGAAAATTACATTTGGTAACACATTCATAACATTCCATACAGCTTTTTTAAAACAAATTACTTTTTTATAAGAAAGATAGAAAACAATAACAACCAATACCTAATCGCCCAACTTCTTTGCATTCTTTCTAGCGGAGCGGGTCTTTACTTTTGCTCATAAGCACTCCTCTTCGTTGTTATCTCGCAGAGCAAGAAGTGGTAGTCAAGTTCATATGCTTCTTGCATTTAATTCACTAGGCGAGATCCAACGTTTTACCCATGAATCCTTTACTTACTATAGTTCTTCTTGAAAGTTTGTTGTAATTTCCAAGTTCCCCTATTGTATACTACTTGTTAAATATAAACCTAAATCAATGATATACTGGTATACTAAATAGTATACTATTTATTACTAAATATAAACCTAAATCAACGGTATACTCCTATATTAAGTAGTATATTATTTGTTAAATATAAACCTAAATCAAAGGTATAGTGGTATAAGAATTAGCTCCAAGAACTAGAAGGATTGAAATCTAAAGTTAATTAAAGAGATTTGAGAAAGATAGTAGAAGATTGCTGTCCCTCATAGTGGTGTTTAAACTTATCTTCTGTTTGGCTTTTCAAGGCTGTTGTGGTGGTATGGAAAGGTTCATAATTTTGGTTAACTCAAATTTGGAGTTGGTAGGTGCTGTATATAGGTTCCGCTATTTGAGACTTCCCTCCTTTTTGCTTCCCTTGTACAAGGAAGGCACTTTGTTCCTTTTAAGTACAATTTTTTAGTTTACATTCATGATTCAACACGGGAAAGAGGTACATAGACTATTTGACAATTGCTAAGCTATTTTTCATGGAAATTCATTTAGGTCACCTGCTATTGGGTGTTCAACATTTAACAGAAACACCAATTAAAATTAGGACATCTTGATAATTGATAGCCAAAAGATTTAATAAGTTCAAAATTTCCTCAACCAATTACATGTTCAGACGCTTATTGAAGTAACATATGATACTCTCAATTGTTATCAAAAAAGACTAGCATGTGTCCATTTTTATCTCATCAACTCAAATATAAGTTACCTTATTTTGCTTATTTTATTCTTCTCAGGTTGTTAATGTTTTTGATATTTCTTCCAAAATCATCTAATAATTACCTTGTCTTACTTATTATCACATCCTTTCTTACAACATGTTTTGTTACTACAACATAGTCGGTACCCTTAAGACGTGAGAAATAACAATCAAGAATCAGGAACTATTCATTTTTTCAGGTGATTTGAAATCCCAAACCCCCTCCTTAGGGCCAAGTAGCCCAAAGTTTTGCTTTCCCACTTCCCCTATGTTGACACAAACTCCCAACATTTTGGTTGGAAGAAGAGGGATTAACTGCGACAATTACTCTTTTTTTTTTACCGTGGTGTCCAAGCCAGCTTTCGCGCACCTCAACTAATTCCACTGGACACCCACCACCTCCCACCAGCAACAGGCCCCAGATGCTGTCCAGCAAGGCTACGACAATCACTTAGTGTTTTTGTCTCTACTGGCATTTGAACCTAAGAGCTCATGGATCTCAACCCACATCATTGACCACTAGGTGACACCCTTGGGTGTAAAATTAGTCTCTCTTATCAAATGGGACCAATTCAACATTCAATACTTCGAAATTTCATCATGCCATATATAGGTATTGTAAGCATTTTTACCAATTACAATCCACTAGTAAACATGAAGGGGCGTTGGAGCAACGATAAAGTTGTCTCCGTGTGACTGAAAGGTCATGGGTTCGAGCGGTGGAAGCTGTCACTAATGCTTGCATTAGGGTAGGTTGTCTACATCACACCCCTTAGGGTGCGGCCCTTCCTCGGACCCTGCTAACGTGGGATGCTTTGTGCACCGGGTTGCCCCTTTTAGTACAACATACCCAGTGAAATCCCACAAAGTGGGGGTATGGGGAGGGTAAAGTGTACGCAGACCTTACCCCTACCTTTTTTTTTTTTTTTTGAAATTGGTAACATTGGTATCGATAGCACTAGGGCAGTGCTGAAGCCATATTTACAGAGGAGAAGTCCCCGCAGCCAACAAAAATCCTAAACAACAGTTACAATTGCCCTATAAAATCTATTAAGGAAACCTCCTCCTCTAAATAGCATTCTTTACACCAAAAGTGAAACAAAAGTAGACACTTCATCTAAATATCCTGCACATGATTACCCCTATCATCAAAAACCCTAGAGTTTCTCTCTTTCCAAATTGTCCACCAAATACAAGCAGGAACCAATCTCCACCATTTCTTCTGTCTAACTGAAACTCTCAAACTGTTCCAGCTCTTAAGCAGATCAACAGTGTTTGCAGGCACACACCATTTGATCCCCACAATATTGAGAAAGAGCTGCCACAGCTGAATAGTGAAAAAACAATGAAGAAACAGATGGCTATTTGTTTCTGTGTAAGATTCACAAAACAAACATCTGAAGCATACCTCGAACCCCCTTCTTCTCAACCTTTCTCGAGTCAAAACTGCCTACCTAGCCACCAGCCAGGTGAAACATAGAACCTTTGTAGGAGCATTAGTCTTCCAAATAAACTTCCATGGCCAGTCGACTATTTGATGAGCATAGTTGCTGATTGTTAAGTAGGCAGGTTTGACTGTGAAGGCCCCATCTTTGCTTGGATTCCAGAGCAGCTTATCCTCTGCTTCTGATAACCCCTGGAAGACTTCCAAGGTCTTAAAAAACTCCATACTCTTTCAATTTCCCAATCATTCAGATCCCTCCTAAATGTAATGTTCCATCCTTGCAATCCCTTAGCTGTAGATAAATAATCATTTGGAGAGGTAGAGATACTGAGCAAATCAGGAAAAAGATCTTTCAAACTTCCATGCCCGAGCCAATTGTCCGCCCGAAACAAAGTCTTTCTTCCATTACCAACCTGAATCTTTGAGTTCTTTAAAAGTGTGTCCCAATGAGATCTGATGGACCTCCACACCCCTACTCCATAAGGACTAGTAACAATATCTATGCACCGCATCCCTACCTGGCCGTACTTGTCTTGGATTAACCTTCTCCGTAAGCTATTCTCCTCCACATTATACCTCCAGAGCCACTTCATCAATAAACTTGCATTTAAATCCCTAATTCCCAAACCCCCCTTTGATTTGGAGGTGATTAAGGACTTCCATTCGACCAAATGCATAGCTTGTTTGTCCTTATTTCCTTGCCAAATGAAGTTTCTTAAAGCATCGATTCTATCCCTTACCTGGGAACAGAAACATCACATAAGTGGGTAATGCATCCATCACACTATTTACCAATAAAACTCTACCACCCAAAGACAAGTACTGACTTGTCCAGGAAGCCAATCTCTTCTCACATCTTTCAATAACTTCATTCCATATTTCCCTGGCCTTGTTTTTAGAACCCAAGGAAAGGCCCAAATAGACCTTACCCCAACCTTGGGCTGCCCGTTTTAGTAAACGTGCTAATATTGGCTATTCTTATAACATGCACACAGCTCAGGTTAACATGATAATAGGTAGACTCAAGAATCCTTTATATCTCATTAATAAGTTTGATCAAGGATTCATTCTACAGCAAGCGAAAGCAATGAGGAAAGAAGACAAACTTTTATCTCACCTAAAACTAAAATTCTTACTCTAGGCGTGTTGCTGTTTTCAGTTACATAAACTATTTTTCTATTAGAATAACTACAGAATAAGTTCTAATCCAAAAAATAGCATTTGGTTTCATTATTTATGCATGCAAATTATATGGTATCATCAAAGCGATTCAGGTTAGCTAGAAAGTTGCAACTTCAGAATAGCAAAACCAACATAACTCAAAACTCTTTAAACATTGACTTTTATTTCATGGTATAAAAAGACAACCATGCATAACCTAAAGAAGACCGTCGTGAACTTTTTCACTTTCACGAGCAAAGAAAAGGAGAGTCTAGATTGAACAAAATCTTCACCTTTCTCTTTTTGCTTCTATGTTTCTTTGTATCTTTGTCCTTCTCCTTCTTATCTGCAAGAATGCATTTCACCATTAAGAAGAACTGATTTAAGTCAACTAGAATTGGCACACACTAACGATATAAAATAACTAAAAGAACTAGAAGAATTGACTTCGTTCAGCAATTTCAGAACATTTTACCCTTTTTGCGACTGTGTTTACTGCTGGAATGATTTCTTCCCTGAGAGAGCTTGCTGGCCCTTTCAGCATCTAGCTGAGCCCTGTATTCCCTCATCATTTTATCTTTATCTGCTTCTAGCTCTCCTTTTCTCATTTCTTCTTCCTAAAAGAGTATCATTAGTATTATGCTTCTCCAAAATAAGACACAAAGTGGCAAAAAGAAACTTCAATATCAGGAAAATCAATAGTAACAGGCAACAGTATGATCTAAGTGGATCCACACAAGAACCTATTTTAATTTTTAATCGATAGTCCAAAATTAGTGTCCCTCAACGATAAAGGAGCTTCACATATGCAATTATTGGAGAAAAAATAAGACATTCACAAAATGCATTTCTCCAACAACAGGTCGCTAGTAACAGCTCAAAAATAGCATCCGAGGTTTTCGTCAAGTGGTCAATGTAGTGGGTGCAAATCCTGGAGACCGAGGTTCAAATCCTAGCAGAAAAAGAACTAGGTGGTTTTTTCCCATATGCCTAAGCTTTGGCCCAGAGTTACGCGGTACACGTGTTGGTGGGAGATAGCAACTACACCTAGTGGAATAGTCGAGGTGCCCACAAACTTTCACTAATACGACCATCATTTACAAGAGTTATGCAATTACTTGCTAGTTGTACTAAACCACCTAGGCCATCTAGACACATTCTGCATCTCAGAGTTGTTCCACTGTATGCAGGGCTAGTGGTGTTTGCGAAGATATCAAGCATTATTATACCATAACCAAGCATACTTTTCCTATCAAGCATTAGTATACCATAACCAAGCATACTTTTCCTATCATTCTTCAAGGTTCACTTCTTAAGTGTTGTCATTCTACCTTCACATATCTCTACAAACATTTAAGCCAATCACAATGGTGCTTATGAAACAAATTCAACCATGTTATCTTACATAACTGTTATTCGATGTAACAACTACATCGACCAACATTTTTCTTTTATTTTTTTGTTTAGCTTCAGAAAGCAACAAACTGATCAAGCATGAAGCCATGCGGTCCAAGTAAGCGAAACCAGGGAAACGCAAACCAAGATTATGCACAAGCTCCCTCCTATGACTGGTTGAGTATGTTACCTTCTGTTTCTTTTTGAACTCTTCCCATGTAACTGTATGAGAAGTTTTGAGGCTTGCCAAACGAGCAGCATGCCACTCTGGTGTATGAAAAGAACCATCCACCTGCGACAGTCCTCATTAGACGAAGCACAACAAACAAGGAAAAATAAAATTCTCCACTACTCCAATGTAGTAAATACAAAAAGTTAGCTCTACTATATCAACTTCAAGAGAGTTGAAGAAAAACATAAGTACCACAAACACAAACTACAACAGTTAGAGTTAACACTACTCAGAATTAATTATACTTTAATTGTCTTTTACAGTCAAAGACTTCCACTTACATTTTTCACATAAAGTTTGTTTGGTGTGGTTGTTTCTACACATATCCAATGTTTGGTTATCTTGAACAAGGGAAGATGCTTTCTCTGAAGAAAAATTATTTTTGAACAAAAATGGAGAAAATGTTCTCCGCACTAATTGGCAGAAGTCATTTTCCTATACAAATATCCCAACTCTTACTCCAATCAACACTAAGACATTGTTGTAAAAGACTATCCTTATACCTTATCCTACAAATCGTATGCTTAACATATGTCACCTACTTCTAAACCAACCAAACACTGGAAATAGAAAATGATTTACCACCAAAAACATCTCCTATGAGAACATTATCTGCCACACCAAACCAACCTGAAGCAGTTAATTTTACACAGTCATAGCCTGTGTGGCCAAGCTTTTGGGAGGCCAAAAGTGCCAAAAAAAAAAAAATCAAAAAGTGCTTATTTTAAAAAGGTGAGTTGTTTGGCCAAGTTTTTGGGAGAACATAAGTGACTAGCAGAAGAAGTTTTTCAGAAACTCAAAAAAAACAAGTTTTTCCCCAAAAGCACTTTTTTGAGAAAATACCCTCAGAAACACTTTTTAAAAACTTGGTCAAACACTAATTACAGCTCAAAAGTGCTTTTTTTATTTAATTGGCCAAACATAAAGGGTTTCTCACCAAAAGTACATTCTAAAAAAAGATTTTGCTGATTATGTTACCAGTTTCAAAAAAAAAAAGATTTTGCAGATTTTAAAAGCTTGGCAAAACAGGTCAACACCAAGTACACATTTGAACAACAAAGATAAAATAAAATCTTGAAAATCTCATAAGGCAAAACCATAGACAAAAGCAGAGCTAAAATTACTAAATGAAACACAAGTATTAAGAAAATAAAAGAGCAAACACTCATTCCCAGATGGACAAATAACTTGCAGTTTTACAATGAAATAAAAGTTGAAAAAAAGAATGAAGTTTAAGTGAAATAGAAGGAGTAATTAAAAGAATAGTGTGAAAAGGGACGAACCATTCCATCATCAACATCATCAGGTCCACCTGAGCTTGAACCCAACCTTGCTCTCTGCATAGCTTTGTATGCTTGATTCTTTCCCATTCTCTTTAAAATCAATATCCCAGTTTACTAAAAGCAATTTCAAAGAGAGAAATAATATATATATTCTTTATAGATGAAAAAGGGGGTGGAAGACACTTTGGGGGATATCAAACACGGAGAGGAGACGATAATATTCTTTCTTTTCCAGGAGGAAGGAAACAACACAAGATTTTGGGAATTTGGATTCGGATACATTTTAATTTGCCTACGGATATCGGTTCATGGCTACGGTGTTTTTGGGCTTTTCCTGGCCCATATGCTTAAGGGTGTGTTTTTGGTGGAACGAAAAATAAGAAATTGCTCTAGGGGACTCGTATTTATGAGAATTAGGAGCACTAATCATATTTTATAGATACTTTTAAATTATTACCCAAATTAACCATACTTTTCATTTTGTAACGATTTAAGTCAATCACTATATTTTTAGTTCAGTCTTCAATTTTGGTAAAACTTATCCTTTCAATCTTTCTAATTTTCTCTCCCTTCAATTTGTTAGTCTTTCTATATCTCTTTCAAATTGTACTAATGACCCCACCCAATACTAATGGAATTTTATACATGTAATGCTTGATTGTTTGAGATTCGCATCACCTAAACTGCTGATGTTCTTTGTGTTTGAAGTTGCAAGAAGAATTTTGTGAATTGTCAAATTAATTGTTGTTGAAGATTTATTTGATTTTGTCGTTCGAAGTTGAGAGGCGTGCTTCAATACTTGATTTGAGCAAACCACAAAACTCCATTGATAAACATTTTTTGAGCTTAAAACTTGGATTTTCATAGTTGAATTTTAAATTGTTTCTGATCGGGTGTTATTTCAAAAGATATAATACATTGTAGGGAGCTTATATCTCTACTTTGGGGTGATTTGGTGGTAATTAAAGGTATTTTGGGATTTTCTTTTTTAGTGGCAGTTGCTGGTGCATGTCATGTGTATGTCTATGTATCCCTACTATTGTATATTTTTGTATATGACATGCGTATATCTTGTATATATTATATGTATGTCATGTGCATCAGTTTTATATAAATGACATACATGCAGGGGCGAATTCAGGATTTCAAGAGAATGGGTTCACCATTACAGGCTGCTTAGAAATTTTAAAAATAAATAAAGACGTAAAAATGCATTTAGTCAGGTTCAATCCCACAACCTATAGGAATTAAACCTAGCAATTAACCAGTGCTTCATCGAGATTTGTTTGACTATGTGTTCCTTCAGTTAATATTAGATATATTTTAAGGATTATATACATAATATACTGAGTTTAGTTGGTTAATGTGTTCACGTGACCCATTTTTTAATCATAAATTTGCCCCTGCATACATGTGACATGCATATGATACATAAGTGACATACATGCAATATACAAGTGATATGCATATGACATACAACATTGCTTGACGTTTATAGGTCTGAATTTTGAATCCAAATCACCTCCAAACTTTATCAAATTTTGAATAAAGACTCTTCGAGTTGTTTCCAATAAATTTTAACCACATCCACTCAAAAACAACTACTAAAATTTTAGATTCGAATTGAAGCTTTAAATGGGTATTTACTAGTGGTTCTTCAAATATTTCTTCACCTATTCATTAAATTAGAGAGAAAAAGTAAAGGAAGACATTGGATGTGTATTTGTAAAATATGAGAGACAGTAAATGGATAAAGATGAGGAGGAATAGAGTGTGTGATTAGTGGAGGAGGAATAGAGTGTGTGATTAGTGGCATCAAGATCTCTAAAATACTCAATTTTGTTGGAGGTTTTATATGTTATGCGAATATTTTGAAAGTAGAACAGTATCGTGAGTTATTTTAAATATGAATTTTATTTCGTGCAAATCTCTGTAAATCTCCCTTCATTTTTATCCACTTTTTTGCATATGTTGCAAAACTAAGCATGTCTGAGTTTACGGGCAAGGCAAATGACATATATGCCCTTTATAATGGAAGTCGGCATTATAACATCTCAACCTTTTATTTTGAGCATTTGCATCTCATTCGTTGATTTAAAACTTCACGTAGATCCATATAATGCAAAAAAAAAAAAATCCTGGTGTGTCACAATTGTGGAATTAGCCACCACAATTGCTGATTGGCCATCATAATTGTTGGTCTCTAGCTACATTTGCTAGGCTGCAATAACACAATTTTGGATGACCTAAGCTACAAATTGAAGGGGTATTAGACATGGAACCGACTTGTAACTTTGAGGTAACGTCTACACTAAACCTTAGTGTATACACGTTTTATGCTAGATTTGGATGTTTAAATCACGGAATTCAAATCCAGAAATTGGGGATTTCAAGTTTAAGCACTAGAAACACCAAATTGGGATTTTAGCATCGAATTTAAGTCAGATTAGAAATCTAATTATAGATTTGGATGCTCAACTACAGAAGCCATTCATCTTGTTAAAAGGTCGGTGGAGCAATATAGGGAGAGGAAGAAGGCCCTCCACATGATGTCCATCGACCTAGAAAAGGTGTATGAAAAAGCCCCAAAGAAGGTTCTATGAAGATTCTTGGAGGCCTGACGCAAGCCGAGCTCCATCAAGAACTCGCACACAAAGCCGAGCTAAGGAGTTAATGGTCTTTTCATCAAGTCATTACTTTGGATGCTTGGAGGGTGCATGGAACCATAATTCACGAAGCATTATCATGAAGATGGAGTCTTTGAAGATCATGGAAGGTCAACATAGGACGACCTTCAAGACATGGGAGATAGCTTAGTGGAAGAGGATATTACTTCAAGATATGGCAGATAGCTTGGTGGAAGAGGCTATTTGTGCAAAGAGACTATTTCTTAAATATGTTTCCATTATCTTTTGAAGACTAAGAAGACCCTTATTTCATTAAGGATATTTTTGTAATAAGACTTGGTCTTTAGTCTTAGCCTAGCTTAGTATAAATACTACCTTATGTCATTTTAGTTTTTAGTTTTTGATGAATTGTGAATATTGTTGTTATATCTAGAGAGAGAAACTTATGAGAGACTTATGGAAAGCTCTTGTTGAATCTTTTTTTTTCCAAAGGATTAGTTGCTTGGGAATACAATTCCCTTGAGGTCATCCTAAGAGAATTGGTGTTAGAATGTATGCTAAGTTGGAGGTCTATATATTATAGAGCTTTAGTTGCTAACTAGTGTCTTTCTTTGTGTCATTCTATTTATCCTTTACTTTTCTTGTTGATTTTCTTTATTTTCCGCATCCGTTATTGTATCATTTGGCAGAGCTAGTTTAGGTGTGTTCCAACAAATCTAGTCTTGGGTTTGTTACTACGAAAAAAAAATTAAAAAAAAAAAAGTCAAATATTATCGTTCCCTAGTGTTATTAGGGTCAAAATCCAAAGTTCCAACTTATTTGAGTCATTTTGGGGTCATCCACCATTAATGGAGCTTGAAGGTTGAAGAACTTGAAAGTGGGTCTTGTAGAAGAAGGAGAAATTGGAGCTTGAAACCTATTGGGCTTTGCTCTCCTTGCTAAGGGAAGCCTAAATTCGAAATTTGGGAGAATTTGGAGTTGATTGGATATTTGAAAGTTCTTGGTGTTATTGAGCATCTTCAAATCCACATAGAGAAGAAGACACCAAAAAGAAGGGTTTGACCCAAAAGTTTTTCACCAAAGTTGAGAAGAAGTGTTTTTCCATCCCAAAAAGGAAAATACTAGGTTGTGTGGACCTAAAAAGTAAAAAAATCAGAAAAAAGAGGGCCCACAGGGCTGCCACGTGGCCCACGTCAACAACCACGCAAGGGAGGGGAAAAAAGTTAATTGGCCACGTAAAGAGGTGTGGGCCATGTAGAGCCAAGCTCTTGGCCACGCACAAGGGCCTTCTCGGCCACACCCACCCATGCCCACCTCCACCCACGCACATCCACGCCCACACAACCACCATTACCCACATCCTTGGCCACGCGACGCCACCCACGTAGGTCACCTACGCCACACACGTGAGCCACAAAGCCACCCACGTAAAGGTTCTTTTTCGAATTTGATTTTTTTTCTCATCCTTCTTCTCTAAACTAATTAACAACCAGTAATCGTTTTTTGCTTCATTGTTAACTAGTTCTTGAGTCCTATTTTCCTTTCGTACCAATTCTTTTCATTCTTTTCTAGTTTTTACTTCATTGTTAATTTCTTGGCTCAATTCCGTTGTTTATATCGAGTCGTCCATTCTTCATTTAACAAGAATCCATTCCGACCTTAAGTAGTAATTGTGCACCTTACGAACCATCGGAACAAAAAAAGATTCAACATTAGCTGACCAATCGAGTGGTAAAGGCAAAAGAGTGTGAGTTCAAATGAGTGGTACTAGCCAAGCACAAAGGTTTGTAAACACGAGAGACTGTAAAGTTTGCTTTACTACTAACGTTGTGTGTTTGTTTTTGTTGAGTGTTTTAAATAGGTACTTATCCATGGATTCCGATTCATGTAATGGTGACTTTGGTGGTTATGATGACGAGGTATATGGCTATCATGATGAGGACTATGGTTACAATAAAGAGTGTGGTGCTTATGATGAGGGTTGTGAATATGATTATGGTCATTACAACAAAGAACATGAAGCAAGGAGTACTCATGGATCCTATGTTGAGGCTAATGAGCTGGAAGATCTATATGATCGCCCTCATGACTATGAAGATATTTTGAGGTACAACTCTTACTTTTCTTGTGATACACGTAGTGATAAAGATAGTGACCTTGAGTATGAAGATAGTGAAGTATCAAGTACTTATGATGAAAATGAATCTCGAGGTCATGAGAAGTACGCTTATAATCGTCCTACATTTGCAAGTGGTGGGTTTTCTAGACCCCCCACCCGTCGAAAAACGTTCTTGTCTAATGGATATGAGGTCGTCCCCAACTAAAACTACTCAAAGTGTTGTGAGTAGAGTGAAGCCTAATGTTAAGACAAAATTAAGGTTAAAGAATTATTTCACGTAATGTTAGTGAGGGTTTGGTCACGATGGATTTCGCCTTGAAATTGATGATTACTTTCGTGATTGTTACATTACTCCTCAAGTGGTTGAATGACTAGTAATGTCTTGTGTTAGGAAAAGATACCCTTACTGTGATACAAAGGGATATTGGGTTGATAAGGTAGTGAGGGTATCATTCTCTTGTGGGGATTATCAAGAAGAAGTGTGGTGTGAAGTACTTCCTATGGATACATGTGACTTGTGTTTGGGATTTACTTGGTTTCAAGTGCATGGGATTCCGTATAAGCAAGATTGGTATAGTATGTAGTGGATAAAAGGGGGAAACTTCTCTTTCCCCATGTATTTCCTAAAAAGAATCCAAATGTAAAAGTGCAAAACCCTAATATGAAATGTCCTACCTTGTTTATGGAAGCTAGTGGAGAAGAATATGAGGAATGGGAATTCATGATGGATGAAATCTTTACTAGTTACAATTATTCACAAGGAAAGAAGATGACATTGGCTCTTAGAACTTTTGAAAAGAAGCTTGTAAACTATTGGGAGTACAATTTCAAGAGAGAAAAGATGATGGGAAGCCCAATTACTACTTGGGATGCATTAAAGAGGAACTTGAGGTACCATTATCCCGAGCCACATGAAAAGGGGTATATGACCAAAACCACTTCCCAAAAGAAGAATCTAAAAGAAAGAAAGCAACGTGCCTCTTGTGAGATGCCACAAGAAGGGGAGCTTACCGTACCCCTTGAGAGACAAAAGATAAAGAGGAGGTGGAGTGCAAAGTGGAAACTCAAGAGTGGAAAAAGGAAAGGATATGTGGAGTGATGTGAGAGACTTTTCGCAAAATCAATCTAACCTTTCTATTTCTTTATCTTGTTGTGAAGACTATTTTATACGTACTCAAGGAAATAAATCATTGAAGGTTACCTTTTTTTTAGGAACCCCCATGCTTGAAAGAACAAGTTGAGATCAATCAAGCTGAGATGAACCTTTCAAATGAGCTATAAGGTAAAATAGTTAATCTTAACGCTTCAAGTGATTTGAATGATCATGATGAAAACTTGAATGTGAATGAAGGGTTACCCTTTTGTGAACTTAGTGATTTCTTCATTGTCTTGAATATCATGATCCTTTGTCATGTGTTGATAATTTCATTATCGAGAGTGCTCAAACATTAGTTGATCCTTTTTATGATTGAATTGATTCTTCTTGCAAGATCGATTTGTGTCCACCTAGTGTTGACACTTATGATTTGAGCGATCATACATTGTCATGTGATAGAGATAATAAAATATTAGTTGACTTTACTTGTGGTAATCATGTTAGTAAATCTTTTGAGCTTGACATGCCACCAACTAGTGTTGCTATTTATGTTGATCAACTTGCTAGTAATGTTAATCCACTAATTGAGGAATCTTATGATGTGCTTAATGACTCTCCAATTAGTCATAATGCTGATATAGTTGGTCATTGAGTGATTGTCCTCACCTTTGTTTGTTTCATATAAAGATGAATCTCTAGATTTTTCCTTAGTGTCATATGATGAGACTCAAGATTGTATTGGTAATGTGTGTCATGTAGATAGTCATGTGAAAGAAAGTGCTATGAAAGATGACATTTGTCTTTTTGAGAATGAAATTGCATGCTTTGACTCCTCATTGTTCATTGATTGTTCTCTCTTTAAAGATAATGTCTTACTTGATGATAACATGACTATTGAAAGTGAAATCTTTGTGGAATGTATTGTAAGGTTGAAAGTGTATCCACTTTTGGGGACTACAAGGTGTAACCACTTTTGGACTGTGTTGAGAGGCGGTATGGTGTGGTACGACGTACCAATGTGGGCTGGTTCAGTAGTGAGTGGGTTTTGGGTGGATGACATAGTTCTAATAAGTTAGGCGAGAAAATGGTCGGGCAATGGTGAACTTAGAGATGGAAAAGGTGGAGGAGATCTTCTTGCCTCAGCAGGTGTTTCTTTGGTAGCACTGGTCATTTCAGCTCTCGTGACCTTTTCTTGAAGGTCAACAACCTTCTTAAGTAGCATGTTTTGATTACATCCTCATTCTGATTATGCTCGCCTTCCGAAGTACCCTATTTTTGCCTTGCCTTTATCTTGTTCGGAAAGGGATGCTTTTACAGCTTTTGATGAAGTATGCCAGCGTGGAACAACACAGATCAACCTTTTCTATAAGAGAAAAAATAACCCAAAGCAAATGACGTTAGTACATTAGACAATAATAGGAAAGCAAGACATCACACGTAGTTAGCATATAGGCACATAGAGCACACAAAATTCATGTATTTCATTTATCGATGATTGATCCTCTATTCCAGGGTTTTGGGTATTTTGGCTCTGTTGAGTCATTTGGGTTTTGGTTTGGAAGTCTTTGGCTGATTTTCTTTAAACGATCTTCTTGACGCTTACTCATGCTAAATAATTATGGGAAAATATATATTTTATATAATATAGGACCGAGTCTTATGTAGACTGCCAACATATCCCTCTGCGCGAAATCAGACCCTTTCTTAATTCAATTTACATAGAAAATACTTTTCCTAAACCTCTTCTACCCAAAAGCTTCCCGGAGCAGGACCGATAAGGGCATCCTACGTATCCCTCCTTGGGATATCAGGTCGGACGTAGTTCCTTTTACATATAAATGGGGGGAGGACAAATCTTTTAAGAACACAAAAGGGATCCCCTAAATCTACCCAAAAAATAACCTCTCTTTGAGATCGGAGTGAGTTGTTGTCCTTACAACCGCATGTTTGGCTGAAGGACCTACTTCCTAGTAACTGGGTGGGAGCACTGCCCAAATATCCCCAGTGTGGACCAAATGTTCCAATTCGAACTTGAAAGCTTCACATTCTTTGATGTCGTGCCCAGGCGCTCCTGAATAAAACAAGCAGTTCTTCTTTGACTTGGCCCATCAGACGAGGTTTTCCAAGCATCCTTGACTGGATGGACCTTCCCGGTACTTGCTAACTTCTGAAAGATACTGGTATACGAGTCTTTGAAGATAGTAAAGTCGTAATGCCAAATGTGGGTGTCCAAGGTGCCTTCATTTGGAGTGACCGTGTCATGAACCAACAAGGATTGGGGTCCCCATAACTTATGGATCGTCTAATCGTCAATCATTCTCACGATTCTTCTTCTCAGGGCTACGCACTCATCCGCAGTGTGGCTAGGTTGGTTTTTGTGGAAAGGGCACCTCTTGTGCGCGTAAATCGGAGCGCAAGGTGTTAACTTTCCATAGCTAGCACATGCGGCCCCTGCACTCTTCATCTTCTTGAAGATTTCTTGGCATCGCACATGCTTTGGCGTGAACGTGTCATGCCCCAAAACCCACCCTAGATGTGACCGGCATCCGACGTCATGAACAACATCGGAAGAACCTTATAAATCAATAACGCCAAGCCCTTTTTCGATAATCTTTCATTATTTAATTAAACAAGTGATAAATAACTAAATAAAATTTAAGATCACAATTATGAAACAAAATCAGCAGAAGTCTAATATAAATGAATATTTATGAACGTGGCAAACGCCTCAAAAAGTCATAGGAGACTTCAAAATCTACCCACAGTATGACACTTGTCTATGGAGCTTCTAAGAGATATAAATAATATTCTAACTTTGGGACGCAGCCCGAAAACTTAAACCATAAAACTAGATAGGTGGGGTGTCCCACGAACAAGAGTGTGGGCTCACTAATAAGTTAGGAAAGCAGCAAGTTCTCCTACTTTGTACGCATATCATGAACCTGCTCTTCTTCGTTACCTAACATACTATCAAAAACAACAATGGCATAGTGAGTGTCTCCGGGACAATAAATAATGTAAAATAAAATAATATAATATAAGGCAGTGCTTTAATGTAAGTAAAGCAGTTCGAAATCCAAAGCCTCATTACCTTCGACGGACAACCTTTAAACTAACATCGTCATCATAAGAAATCTCAAGACCCATGAACAGAAGGAACAATCATACGGGGTATAGGAATATCAAAGACTGAAGTACTCCTATTGCTTCTAAGAGTAGAGTAATATGGAAGCTCAATTACTCGCTAGTTGCCTCATATCATAGGATCATGCCAAAGAAAGAAAGGGGTAGCCTTAACATACCTTGAAGTATATCCAATCGTCCAACTTCTACTCCTCGAACTTGTAAGTCTACAATCAAGATGCCTTAATTAGACTATTTACCTCATTTACTAACCATTTTAAATATAAAAAAAGCTTAACGCATTGTGGACCATATTTCTCGTGTAAGTTCAACAACTCTTCAACTTCCCATTCAATACAACATCAACCTCAATATCGACAACAACCATGAAAACACTTACATATCAAAATATACTCAAATCCATTCCCAATCATCTTCTCAAAACAACCCCATAATCACTATTTTACCCTTCAACAACTTACCACTTTCATAACTACCTTCTCTTTACTTAAAACCACTAGCACTCTTAGTAATTAACTTAAGTACAAGGGTAGAAATCATTTACATACCTTGAGGGGTCTAAGATTCCAAAGATTAGCTTCAACCTCAACTTCCCAAGCTTCACAACTTTTATGAAACCTTAGGAGCAACTGTCTTCTTCACAAGCTCGGGTTTTATGGGGATCGAATCTTACCAAATCTCCACTATTATGATAGAAAATATTGGGAGTAAATATACTAGGGTTTTCTCTAACTTGGATGAGAGAAAATGAGAAATAAAGTTGTGAAATCATATATTTATACTTGGAACTAAAAAGTTCTAGCGGTGCGGTTCGACCACCCGTCGACGTGTCGATAGTTTGTCGACTTGCTCCGTCGACCTGCTCCTGCAGATTCAAGGCTGCAGAAACATAACAACGCCGCACAACGACGGTCCGTCAACATGTCGACGGCCCGTCGACGATGACCAGTGTCTGCAGATTTTCCTGAATCAATTCAAATTGCATCGATTCGATTTGTTCAACTTCTAATCCTGTAAATTACTAGGGATACCTGCTGATACCTTTGTACACAGGGTAAGACACTTTCTATCTCCAAAATTCGGACACGGGTCTCAATTCCAAAGGCATATCCGATTAGGAAACCATAGGTTCTCCTATGACGAAAACGAGGGGCGTATCACCCACCATTGATGAACCTTAAACTAATTATGAAACAAGAAGAAGAAAGGTAAAGGAACAAATAAAGGTGGGGACTTACCCTCCAAGATGCTTTCACCAATGAATGGAATAAAATTCGCCTCTTTCTATCTTGAAAACTGTGTTTGCTGTTTTGTGGGTAATAACTTTGAAATTTCAATATAAAAATAGGTTTACGCCGAGCTTCGGCTAGGCGGTCACGAGTTTCGCTACGCTGGTTCACACGCAGCTAGCCCAACTTCGCCGTGCGGCGGACCTGCTAGTATAGCTTGTACGAAAATAACCATAACTTCGTCATACGGAGGCAAAATGCGACGACTCTTTTTGCTATAGCTTCGTAATTATGATACATATCTAATGGTTCAATCGAAACACAAAACAAAGGTATTTTGATCAATCTGGAGCCCTTTATCCCCAAGGAACTACAGTGAAAATATCGAATACAGGTGCGACACAACCCAAATCCATCTGAAACTCTTCGGAATCTCACCAAAACTTGTTGGAACTTTCAAAATATTGACACGGCCACCTTAACCCGATGTTGACTGTGGTCAACTCTAACTCGTTAACTTAACTAGTTCCTCTACCAATGACTCAAATCACACTCAAACCTTTTGGGAACCAAACCAATGACTTCACTTTGTCATAAATCATAGTAAAGGGACCCAGGGAAGGATCAACAAGGGTAAATGGGTCAAAAGCACTATAACGACCAAACGGGTCGTTAAAAGCTAACACTCAATTGACGTTATATGTGTTTTACTAATATGAACCTCATCCATTTAATACTCTGAAGATGTAGTTTTTCATAATTAAAAAGAAATAGAAAACAAAATTGACATGCCTTATAAACTTTACAGCAAAGTAAAATTTGAAGAGACTTCCATATGACCCTTAACACAACATAGTAATATGCTAGCAGCTACCACATTAAAGCCACACCAATTTTGTAAATGTAATTACCGATTTTAACAATTAGGTTTTCTTGAATAAAATTCTCCAGATGCTTGTTTTTAAAATGGCAAAGAGCTTTAGACAAAGTTAACATGGAAATCCTCCATGAACTAAAATTTAAGCATAGTGTTTGGCCATATTCAACAGAACTAAAACCCATAGGAATCTAGACACAAACAGAGGTAAATTAACTTGAAATAAACACATAACAGGTTATGCTAATTGTTAGGTCCATCTTTGAAAATACATATATATCAGTTAGCTAAAGTGGTGAATAGCTTAAGGTTGAAATATTGTCGAGAATACGACGTAAGAGAGAGTAAGGGGTAGTTAACTAGATCACTTTGGCTAACGAAACAAAACAACAAAAAGATCATACTTGATTATATCTAAAGCCAAATCT